>NC_092224.1:54899242-55181742 GCF_036320965.1 Panulirus ornatus | reverse complement strand
AATCCCCCTACTCTCTTCCCCCAGGTAAATAATGCAGGCATCTCGCCCCATTACGTTTTCTTCTTCTCATTTTCTTTACAGCAGCCACTGCTGTTTTGTCATTGTTCATCAACGAAACGTTCGTTCTGTGTCTTGTTCTGTCATCTGGCTGGCTGGGTCTTGCCTCATGTACAGTACAGGTCTATGTTGGAGAGGAGAGAGAGAGAGAGAGAGAGAGAGAGAGAGAGAGAGAGAGAGAGAGAGAGAGAGAGAGAGAGAGGTGATGGGGGCAGTATGATTAGTGTTCCAAGTTGATTTTAAGCTACATTAAAAGCACTAGAAGAAGTCACCTTCGTCCCTAACCGTAGACCACAGTCCCGAGACACTGCTGTACCTTCCCATCCCACCGACCACAGTCCCGGGACATTGCTGTACCTTTCCATCCCACTGACCACAGTCCCGGGACACTGTAGCTGCCTCTCCACCCAAGACTACAGTACCGGGACACTGTCGCTGCCTCCTTATCCCCAGACCACGGTCCTGGGACATTGTCCCTGCCTTCCCATCCCAAACCACAGGCCCGGGACACTGCCCGTGATTCCCCATCCCAGACCAATCTCAAAACACTGCCTTTCCTCCCTACCCTAGAACCACAGTCCTGGGACACTTCTTTCACCTTCCCACTCCCAGACTACATTACCAGGACATTGTCCCTGCTTTCCCGCTTCAGATCAGTCTTGGGACGTTGTCCATGCCTCCCTACCCGCCCCCCCCCCCTCCACACCACAGTCCTGGGACGCAGTCCTTGCCTTCTCCAACCCTTCCCCTCCCCCTACCCCGACCACAGTCCCAGGACGGAGCTGGGTCGTCATCGCTGACCTGCCATGATAACCCACGTCTCTTCTCACGCCTCCTCACTCATCCAGCTCTCATTTCCTCCTCATTTCCCCTCACTTGACCAGATACTTCCTCCTCATTCGACACGTGCCTCAAGTGACACATCTTCACCTCCTCCTCTTCCCCCCCTCACGTGCTGCACATGACACCTCTCCCTCAGCTGGTAATTTCTTCTCACGTCCTACCAGCTGACACCCCCCATTCCCCAGCTGACACTCGTCGTCAGGAGCGCTGGACGAGGACATGGCAGTCTCCCAACGCCTCTGGAATGCGAGAGACTTCAACGCCAGCCGAACACCCGTAGTCTGAGAGGAGGATACGAACTGTGGTGCTGCCTTGAACCTCATGTTTGGGGGGTTGAGGAAAATCTAATCACCATTTTCTTTTTTTCTGTTTTCGTCAAATTTTCTTCTTTGGCCATGGTGGTCTGTCCTCACCGAAGTGTACCTGGCTGCTGCTTGCTTCAACTGATCCATCTACTTTACTCTTCCTCGTGAGGGAATCATACGTATCTTGCTTTTGATATATATATATATATATATATATATATATATATATATATATATATATATATATATATATATATATATATATATATATATATATATATATGTAACTCAAATTACAGAGGTATAAGTTTGTTGAGTATTCCTGGTAAATTATATGGGAGGGTATTGATTGAGAGGGTGAAGGCATGTACAGAGCATCAGATTGGGGAAGAGCAGTGTGGTTTCAGAAGTGGTAGAGGATGTGTGGATCAGGTGTTTGCTTTGAAGAATGTATGTGAGAAATACTTAGAAAAGCAAATGGATTTGTATGTAGCATTTATGGATCTGGAGAAGGCATATGATAGAGTTGATAGAGATGCTCTGTGGAAGGTATTAAGAATATATGGTGTGGGAGGAAAGTTGTTAGAAGCAGTGAAAAGTTTTTATCGAGGATGTAAGGCATGTGTACGTGTAGGAAGAGAGGAAAGTGATTGGTTCTCAGTGAATGTAGGTTTGCGGCAGGGGTGTGTGATGTCTCCATGGTTGTTTAATTTGTTTATGGATGGGGTTGTTAGGGAGGTAAATGCAAGAGTTTTGGAAAGAGGGGCAAGTATGAAGTCTGTTGGGGATGAGAGAGCTTGGGAAGTGAGTCAGTTGTTGTTCGCTGATGATACAGCGCTGGTGGCTGATTCATGTGAGAAACTGCAGAAGCTGGTGACTGAGTTTGGTAAAGTGTGTGGAAGAAGAAAGTTAAGAGTAAATGTGAATAAGAGCAAGGTTATTAGGTACAGTAGGGTTGAGGGTCAAGTCAATTGGGAGGTGAGTTTGAATGGAGAAAAACTGGAGGAAGTAAAGTGTTTTAGATATCTGGGAGTGGATCTGGCAGCGGATGGAACCATGGAAGCGGAAGTGGATCATAGGGTGGGGGAGGGGGCGAAAATTCTGGGGGCCTTGAAGAATGTGTGGAAGTCGAGAACATTATCTCGGAAAGCAAAAATGGGTATGTTTGAAGGAATAGTGGTTCCAACAATGTTGTATGGTTGCGAGGCGTGGGCTATGGATAGAGTTGTGCGCAGGAGGATGGATGTGCTGGAAATGAGATGTTTGAGGACAATGTGTGGTGTGAGGTGGTTTGATCGAGTAAGTAACGTAAGGGTAAGAGAGATGTGTGGAAATAAAAAGAGCGTGGTTGAGAGAGCAGAAGAGGGTGTTTTGAAGTGGTTTGGGCACATGGAGAGAATGAGTGAGGAAAGATTGACCAAGAGGATATATGTGTCGGAGGTGGAGGGAACGAGGAGAAGAGGGAGACCAAATTGGAGGTGGAAAGATGGAGTGAAAAAGATTTTGTGTGATCGGGGCCTGAACATGCAGGAGGGTGAAAGGAGGGCAAGGAATAGAGTGAATTGGAGCGATGTGGTATACCGGGGTTGACGTGCTGTCAGTGGATTGAATCAAGGCATGTGAAGCGTCTGGGGTAAACCATGGAAAGCTGTGTAGGTATGTATATTTGCGTGTGTGGACGTATGTATATACATGTGTATGGGGGGGGTGGGCCATTTCTTTCATCTGTTTCCTTGCGCTACCTCGCAAACGCGGGAGACAGCGACAAAGTATAAATATAATATATATATATATATATATATATATATATATATATATATATATATATATATATATATATATATATATATATATATATAACTCAAATTACAGAGGTATGTATGTACAAAGGCAAAGGGGATAAGAGTGAGTGCTCAAATTACAGAGGTATAAGTTTGTTGAGTATTCCTGGTAAATTATATGGGAGGGTATTGATTGAGAGGGTGAAGGCATGTACAGAGCATCAGATTGGGGAAGAGCAGTGCGGTTTCAGAAGTGGTAGAGGATGTGTGGATCAGGTGTTTGCTTTGAAGAATGTATGTGAGAAATACTTAGAAAAGCAAATGGATTTGTATGTAGCATTTATGGATCTGGAGAAGGCATATGATAGAGTTGATAGAGATGCTCTGTGGAAGGTATTAAGAATATATGGTGTGGGAGGCAAGTTGTTAGAAGCAGTGAAAAGTTTTTATCGAGGATGTAAGGCATGTGTACGTGTAGGAAGAGAGGAAAGTGATTGGTTCTCAGTGAATGTAGGTTTGCGGCAGGGGTGTGTGATGTCTCCATGGTTGTTTAATTTGTTTATGGATGGGGTTGTTAGGGAGGTGAATGCAAGAGTCCTGGAAAGAGGGGCAAGTATGAAGTCTGTTGGGGATGAGAGAGCCTGGGAAGTGAGTCAGTTGTTGTTCGCTGATGATACAGCGCTGGTGGCTGATTCATGTGAGAAACTGCAGAAGCTGGTGACTGAGTTTGGTAAAGTGTGTGGAAGAAGAAAGTTAAGAGTAAATGTGAATAAGAGCAAGGTTATTAGGTACAGTAGGGTTGAGGGTCAAGTCAATTGGGAGGTAAGTTTGAATGGAGAAAAACTGGAGGAAGTGAAGTGTTTTAGATATCTGGGAGTGGATCTGTCAGCGGATGGAACCATGGAAGCGGAAGTGGATCATAGGGTGGGGGAGGGGGCGAAAATTTTGGGAGCCTTGAAAAATGTGTGGAAGTCGAGAACATTATCTCGGAAAGCAAAAATGGGTATGTTTGAAGGAATAGTGGTTCCAACAATGTTGTATGGTTGCGAGGCGTGGGCTATGGATAGAGTTGTGCGCAGGAGGATGGATGTGCTGGAAATGAGATGTTTGAGGACAATGTGTGGTGTGAGGTGGTTTGATCGAGTAAGTAACGTAAGGGTAAGAGAGATGTGTGGAAATAAAAAGAGCGTGGTTGAGAGAGCAGAAGAGGGTGTTTTGAAATGGTTTGGGCACATGGAGAGAATGAGTGAGGAAAGATTGACCAAGAGGATATATGTGTCGGAGGTGGAGGGAACGAGGAGAAGAGGGAGACCAAATTGGAGGTGGAAAGATGGAGTGAAAAAGATTTTGTGTGATCGGGGCCTGAACATGCAGGAGGGTGTAAGGAGGGCAAGGAATAGAGTGAATTGGAGCGATGTGGTATACAGGGGTTGACGTGCTGTCAGTGGAGTGAATCAAGGCATGTGAGGCGTCTGGGGTGGACCATGGAAAGCTGTGTAGGTATGTATACACGTGTGTGGACATGTGTATGTACATGTGTATGGGGGGGGGTTGGGCCATTTCTTTCGTCTGTTTCCTTGCGCTACCTCGCAGACGCGGGAGACAGCGACAAAGTATTAAAAAAAAAAAAAAAAAAAAAAAAAAAAAAAAGTTTGTTGAGTATTCCTGGTAAATTATATGGGAGGGTATTGATTGAGAGGGTGAAGGCATGTACAGAGCATCAGATTGGGGAAGAGCAGTGTGGTTTCAGAAGTGGTAGAGGATGTGTGGATCAGGTGTTTGCTTTGAAGAATGTATGTGAGAAATACTTAGAAAAGCAAATGGATTTGTATGTAGCATTTATGGATCTGGAGAAGGCATATGATAGAGTTTAATAGAGATGCTCTGTGGAAGGTATTAAGAATATACGGTGTGGGAGGCAAGTTGTTAGAAGCAGTGAAAAGTTTTTATCGAGGATGTAAGGCATGTGTACGTGTAGGAAGAGAGGAAAGTGATTGGTTCTCAGTGAATGTAGGTTTGCGGCAGGGGTGTGTGATGTCTCCATGGTTGTTTAATATGTTTATGGATGGGGTTGTTAGGGAGGTGAATGCAAGAGTTTTGGAAAGAGGGGCAAGTATGAAGTCTGTTGTGGATGAGAGAGCTTGGGAAGTGAGTCAGTTGTTGTTCGCTGATGATACAGCGCTGGTGGCTGATTCATGTGAGAAACTGCAGAAGGTGGTGACTGAGTTAGGTAAATTATGTGAAAGAAGAAAGTTAAGAGTAAATGTGAATAAGAGCAAGGTTATTAGGTACAGTAGGGTTGAGGGTCAAGTCAATTGGGAGGTAAGTTTGAATGGAGAAAAACTGGAGGAAGTAAAGTGTTTTAGATATCTGGGAGTGAATCTGACAGCGGATGGAACCATGGAAGCGGAAGTGAATCATAGGGTGGGGGAGGGGGCGAAATTCGTGGGAGCCTTGAAGAATGTGTGGAAGTCGAGAACATTATTGCGGAAAGCAAAAATGGGTATGTTTGAAGGAATAGTGGTTCCAACAATGTTGTATGGTTGCGAGGCGTGGGCTATGGATAGAGTTGTGCGCAGGAGGGTGGATGTGCTGGAAATGAGATGTTTGAGGACAATGTGTGGTGTGAGGTGGTTTGATCGAGTAAGTAATGTAAGGGTAAGAGAGATGTGTGGAAATAAAAAGAGCGTGGTTGAGAGAGCAGAAGAGGGTGTTTTGAAATGGTTTGGGCACATGGAGAGAATGAGTGAGGAAAGATTGACCAAGAGGATATATGTGTCGGAGGTGGAGGGAACGAGGAGAAGTGGGAGACCAAATTGGAAAAGATGGAAAGATGGAGTGAAAAAGATTTTGAGTGATCGGGGCCTGAACATGCAGGAGGGTGAAAGGAGGGCAAGGAATTGAGTGAATTGGATCGATGTGGTATACCGGGGTTGACGTGCTGTCAGTGGATTGGATCAGGGCATGTGAAGCGTCTGGGGTAAACCATGGAAAGTTGTGTGGGGCCTGGATGTGGAAAGGGAGCTGTGGTTTCGGGCATTATTGCATGACAGCTAGAGACTGAGTGTGAACGAATGGGGCCTTTGTTGTCTTTTCCTAGTGCTACCTCGCACACATGAGGGGGGAGGGGGATGGTTTTCCATGTGTGGCGAGGTGGCGATGGGAATGAATAAAGGCAGACAGTGTGAATTGTGTGCATGGGTGTATATGTATGTGTCTGTGTGTGTATATATATGTGTACATTGAGATGTATAGGTATGTATATTTGCGTGTGTGGACGTGTATGTATATACATTGTGTATGGGGGTGGGTTGGGCCATTTCTTTCGTCTGTTTCCTTGCGCTACCTCGCAAACGCGGGAGACAGCGACAAAGCAAAATAAATAATATATATATATATATATATATATATATATATATATATATATATATATATATATATATATATATATATATCTTTTTTTTTCATACTATTCGCCATTTCCCGCGTTAGCGAGGTAGCGCTAAGAACAGAGGACTGGGCCTTTGAGGGAATATCCTCACCTGGCCCCCTTTTTCTGTTCCTTCTTTTGGAGAAATAAAAAAAACGAGAGGGGAGGATTTTCAGCCACCCGCTCCCTTCCCTTTTAGTCGCCTTCTACGACACGCAGGGAATACGTGGGAAGTATTCTTTCTCCCCTATCCCCAGGGATAATATATATATAAATGTCAATAAGAGCAAGGTTATTAGGTACAGTAGGGTTGAGGGTCAAGTCAATTGGGAGGTGAGTTTGAATGGTGAGAGGCTGGAGGAAGTGAAGTGTTTTAGATATCTGGGAGTGGATCTGTCAGCGGATGGAACCATGGAAGCGGAAGTGGATCATAGGGTGGGGGAGGGGGCGAAAATTTTGGGAGCCTTGAAAAATGTGTGGAAGTCGAGAACATTATCCCGGAAAGCAAAAATGGGTATGTTTGAAGGAATAGTAGTTCCAACAATGTTGTATGGTTGCGAGGCGTGGGCTATGGATAGAGTTGTGCGTAGGAGGATGGATGTGCTGGAAATGAGATGTTTGAGGACAATGTGTGGTGTGAGGTGGTTTGATCGAGTAAGTAACGTAAGGGTAAGAGAGCGTGGTTGAGAGAGCAGAAGAGGGTGTTTTGAAGTGGTTTGGGCACATGGAGAGAATGAGTGAGGAAAGATTGACCAAGAGGATATATGTGTCGGAGGTGGAGGGAACGAGGAGAAGAGGGAGACCAAATTGGAGGTGGAAAGATGGAGTGAAAAGGATTTTGTGTGATCGGGGCCTGAACATGCAGGAGGGTGAAAGGAGGGCAAGGAATAGAGTGAATTGGAGCGATGTGGTATACAGGGGTTGACGTGCTGTCAGTGGATTGAATCAAGGCATGTGAAGCGTCTGGGGTAAACCATGGAAAGCTGTGTAGGTATGTATATTTGCGTGTGTGGACGTGTGTATGTACATGTGTATGGGGGGGGGTTGGGCCATTTCTTTCGTCTGTTTCCTTGCGCTACCTCGCAAACGCGGGAGACAGCGACAAAGTATAAAAAAAAAAAAAAAAAAAATATATATATATATATATATATATATATATATAAATATAGATAGATAGATAGATAGATAGATAGATAGATAGATAGATAGATAGATATTCCTATAAGTCCATGGGGAAAATGAAACACGATAAGTTCCCAAGTGCACTTTCATGTAATAATCACATCATCAGGGGAGACACAAGAGAGAAATATAACAGTCAGTTAATATACAACGAAGAGACGTAGCTAGGACGCCATTTGGTAAACATGCGATTGTCCAAGACAGACAACGAGTGTATCATAAACTTATTATGTGGACAAGAAGGTTAATTGTTTACAAATTTTATCAACAATAAAGTTGTCCAATTTGTGTTGACCATCACTAATATTAAGATTATAATTCTTTGTGCATTTGATAATAGAAGATTCAACGATACTTCTCGTCGTAATGGAGTTATAGTTAATAACTGAGATGGCATTACTCCAGTCAGTACAATGATCATAGTTTTTAACGTAATTAAATAAGGCATTTGATTCTTGTCCCGTTCTTATACTGTATTTATGTTGCTTAAGTCTAACAGAAAGATCCTTACCAGTCTGCCCAACATAAAACTTATCACAATTTCTACATAGCTTTTTATAGATGCACCCAGGAGAATTCTCTGGTGAATTTCTGATTAATATATTCTTTTCGGTATTATTGTTGCTGAAGGCAACATTTATATTAAAGGGTTTAAGCAACATGGGAAGTAAATTGATACTATTATTAAAAGGGAGAACTAAAAGATTCTTGGTGTTTCATTTTCCCCGTGGACTCGTAGGAATATACTTAATCACGCGCAAAATTGTGATCCTTTCCAAGAATATATATATATATATATATATATATATATATATATATATATATATATATATATATATATATATGTTGCTGATGGTTGTTGATGTTTTTAATTGTTGTTGTTGTTTGAGGCTGTTGTTGCTTCTGGATGTTATGTTGTTTATTGTTGTTTGAGTTGTTTGGTGCAGAGGCTTCACGGCGGAGTTTGCTGGTTTACTGTTGTTGAGAGAGCAAACCTATCGCTTTAGCGTCGTTTGTTTATGGGGTTACCTGCTCAATATTTACACCTACTTTTTGTGTTAATGTTTCTGTGTATTTTCCTCGGCATTGTTGATGGCAGTTGGCGTAGTCGTCGTGACCTATTTACTTATGACTGACTGTCACATGATGCTGTCCCGGGAGTGTAGATTGTCTTTCCTCTCTCTTCGCCTTGTTCTGTTTGTGCCTTATCTAGTCAGTACGTTGAAGATCGTCACGCTGTTGGTAGAGAGGTTGTCCACCCGTGAGTAGCGACGGAGGTTAACATGTCGTGCTATGATATCCCACGTTGGGAGGAGAGGATGCGACAGTGTTGTATGTATCTGGTGGTGAGGGGTCGGTCTTCACAGTGATCTCACTGCTGCTGCCGCAGCGTTACGTGTCTGATGGCGTGTCTGTACACTCAGTGTTCTCTCCCTCCCGGCTCCCGTTAGGGATCTAAGAGTCTGTGATTACATTAACCTGGTTCCAGTGTGCTTGGTGTGTCGACTTTCGTTGTGTGTGAGGGAGAGGGACTGTTGTGGTTGATACTAGTGACAAATACAGGTATATAATGGCTACAGATTGTTTCATCCTGCTTGATATAGTGAATTATACCGTTTTCTACGGTTATGTTAGGGGCTGTGAGCGGAGGGGAGTGACTAGGAAGCTGGGAGGTTTAGCTACAGGCGTTGCGTGTCATACTGTTTTATCTGCTTCATTGTAGTTCTGCCCGTAGCTGTTGTGGAGTGTGCGTGGTTTGTGCATGTGGCGCTAGACTCTCTCGTGATAGAGGTAGGTTCAGGTAGCCCTGAAACCCGGTAATAATCACGTCAAATTAATTTATCTCCTGGAGGACGCGTTTGGGAGGGACGGATGTGAGACGCTTCACGGGCGGCGTGCCAGTGAGGCCCGCCTGAAATTAATGAGTCGGTGACGTCAGCAGGACTACAACAGATGATGCCATGTAAACACAGACCCGTAAACCTGACGCCCGCGTGGTGATCTGTTTACCAGGTGAAGGTCCGCTGCTCATATAACGATAAGATAATACGTTTTTCAGAGACCTGTTTACGTCGGAGCATATCTGACTCCGTGGTGAACAGTTGACGTGCATATTGGCTGACTACCATGTATACATCAGAAGCACTGGTCTCTGAACCGGAGTTCTTTAATGGTTTTGATGAAGTCATCTCTTACTGTGTATGCAAGGGATACAGAACTAATGGTAGAAGCTGGTGATGTGAAGTACTGAAACGCTACAGGAGGATTTTGGTGCTGCAGCAGCCTGGTAGGAGAGGTGGATGAGGATGTGTAATTAAAGAGGTTGTTATGTAGTTAGGATATGGGAGGGGATGAGGACAACCTCAGAGGAACTAGAGGTTTATCTGTCGGTAGTTTAGAGAAATATGGATGTAATACACTGTGATGTGAAAGGTACACTGGAAAGAATGTTAGAATAGTTTACACATTACTGGCGAACATATGAATGGTATCATGGTTTGAAAATGGAAATATATTTATGTAAAAGATATTACATATTTACGATCTCGGTCTGAATACGATGTTTCTTTGAGGCACCCTAACTTAAAAACTGAATGTATCCATGTTGGACGGTAAGTAAGAGAGTACACCAAGGATGGTCAAGAAAGAGACATTTAATACTTCAATTATCTTCCATGATAACTAGAAGAGAAAGAGGAAACTTTAACATAACTTGCAACAATCTGAATGGGCCAGCTGATGAGGCTAGGAAGAACACTTTCAGAGTTCAGTTGAAGAGGACCGGAGGATATGAAGTGGAAACTGTGATGAAGACAGTGAGAAGTGATGCATGGAAAAAATTCTGGTTGGAGAATAACTGACAGATGGCATTCACTGAATGAGAATGTAGTGTGTGCAAGAAATCTGATCGTTTAACATAAAAAGGCTGGACGAACGTAAGTGTTTGAGGGACGGGGTAATAGGAGTCGCTCATTTCCCGTAATGGTAATTGACTAACTATAATTACCCATTGAAGATAGTAGTAAGGGGGAGATGCTGCTTACTACACGCATGAATATCCACCATCAAGTACAATACACGTGACTGGTATATTATGTTCTGGTTCTGTCCCTCTCTGTACTCGGTCCTGACGATGTAATTATACGACAGCCTTGAGCATGACGGTACGACCCTTGAGTGCGACGGTACGACCCTTGAGCATGACGGTACGACCCTTGAGTGCGACAGGTACGATCCTTGAGCGTGACGGTACGACCCTTGAGCATGGCGGTACGACCCTTGAGCATGACGGTACGACCCTTGAGCGTGACGGTACGACCCTTGAGCATGACGATACGACTGTTGAAGATGATGGTATGTTTATTAAACTCGACATAATGATCCTTGAGCACGATGGTTTCACCCCTGGGTACGATGGCCTGGCCCTTGACCTGACCTTTTACTCTCAATTCAGAAGACACTTCATCATACCCAGGGGTCGTACTGTTGTGCTAAAGGGTCGTAACGTCGTGTTCAATGGTAGTACCGTCGTGTTGAAGGGTCGCATCGTTGTGTTCAAGAGTCGTATCGTCATGCTCAAGGGTCGTACCATCATGCTCAAGGGTCGTACCGTCGTTTTCAAGAGTCGTACCGTCGTGGTCAAGTGTCGCACCTTCGTGCTTGAGGGTCGCACCGTCATGTTCAAGGGTCGTACCGTCGCGTTCAAGGTTCGTACCGTAGCGTTCAGGGTTTGTACTGTAGCGTTCAAGGGTCGCACCGTCGTGCTCAATGGTCGTACTGTCTAGCCCAAAGGTCGTTCCTTCGTGCTCAAGGTCGTACCGTCGTGCCCAAGGGTCTTACCGTCGTGCTCTAGGGTCGTGCCCAAGGGTCGTACCGTCGTGATCAAGAGTCGTACCGTCGTGCTCGAGGGTCAGATTTCGGAGAACATATCATTCAGTCAGTACATCCAGACGACTTTTATTTTTCCCACGATGCACGCCTACAGTCTGACGTCACAGGGTCAGAAGTCAAACCCATGTTTTCTGGTATATTTTTTTTTTTTTTATCATTCGTAAGAAATTGGTGGAACTTAAGGATTCATTTGCACCGGGAGTCAGAGTGTGGTTGGTACTAGTTTATTGTGGTTAGGTTAGGTTAGGTTAGGTTAGGTTAGGTTAGGTACAGGTGGCGGGTCTTGCCGTATTATAATCAGCTGGGATTGTGAGATTGAATAGACATGAATTGGGCTTTGACATACCTGCTTCTTTTTTATTTTCTCTCTTTTACACTTTTGTCTGACATGACGATATGAAAGGTCAGTGTTGTTAAAACACCACACACACACACACACACACACATATTATATATTTTTTTTTTTTTTTTTTTTGCCGCTGTCTCCCGCGTTTGCGAGGTAGCTCAAGGAAACAGACGAAAGAAATGGCCCAACCCACCCCCATACACATGTATATGCATACGTCCACACACGCAAATATACATACCTACACAGCTTTCCATGGTTTACCCCAGACGCTTCACATGCCTTGATTCAATCCACTGACAGCACGTCAACCCCGGTATACCACATCGCTCCAATTCACTCTATTCCTTGCCCTCCTTTCACCCTCCTCCATGTTCAGGCCCCGATCACACAAAATCTTTTTCACTCCATCTTTCCACCTCCAATTTGGTCTCCCTCTTCTCCTCGTTCCCTCCACCTCCGACACATATATCCTCTTGGTCAATCTTTCCTCACTCATTCTCTCCATGTGACCAAACCATTTCAAAACACCCTCTTCTGCTCTCTCAACCGCGCTCTTTTCATTTCCATACATCTCTCTTACCCTTACGTTACTTACTCGATCAAACCACCTCACACCACACATTGTCCTCAAACATCTCATTTCCAGCACATCCATCCTCCTGCGCACAACTCTATCCATAGTCCACGCCTCGCAACCATACAACATTGTTGGAACCACTATTCCTTCAAACATACCCATTTTTGCTTTTCGAGATAATGTTCTCGACTTCCACACATTCTTCAAGGCTCCCAGAATTTTCGCCCCCTCCCCCACCCTATGATCCACTTCCGCTACCATGGTTCCATCCGCTGCCAGATCCACTCCCAGATATCTAAAACACTTCACTTCCTCCATATATATATATATATATATATATTTTATTTTATTTTTTTATTATACTTTGTCGCTGTCTCCCGCGTTTGCGAGGTAGCGCAAGGAAACAGACGAAAGAAATGCCCCCCCCCCCCATACACATGTATATACATACGTCCACACACGCAAATATACATACCTACACAGCTTTCCATGGTTTACCCCAGACGCTTCACATGCCTTGATTCAATCCACTGACAGCACGTCAACCCCGGTATACCACATCGCTCCAATTCACTCTATTCCTTGCCCTCCTTTCACCCTCCTGCATGTTCAGGCCCCGATCACACAAAATCTTTTTCACTCCATCTTTCCATATATATATATATATATATAAAATCTGTTAATGGCACTGTGTGATGATCAGGTTGGTCTAAATAAGGCTTCACACAGACACACACACACACACACACACACACACACACACACACACACACACACACACACACACACACGCACACTCAGTGAAGCAGAAGATACACACAGATACGACCACATGAATTTGGAGTTTTCAATCTGGCGTTAACATCAGTGGGTTCACAGGCGGTATTGCATCAGGAAGTGAAGATATTAGGTGTGCTGTTCTTTTATATGGCTTCACGTATCTCGTGGCTCACCCGCTTTTCTTGTGCACGAGATGGGCAAAGGGAGACGAATTCAATTCGCGTGGGAGTTCACCTCATTGGTTTTCGTCAGTCATCTGGTGTTCTTTGTAGTGGCGTTTTTGAATGCATACGAAGAGTGTCGTAAGATGTTGATAATAGATTTGTATATATATATATATATATATATATATATATATATATATATATATATATATATATATATATATATATATATTATCCCTGGGGATAGGGGAAAAAGAATACTCCCCAAGTATTCCCTGCGTGTTGAAGGCGACTAAAAGAGGAGGGAGCGGGTGGCTGGAAATCCTTCCATTTCGTCTTTTTTTTTTTTTAATTTTCCAAAAGAAGGAACAGAGAAGGGTGCCAGGTGAGGATATTCCCTCAAAGGCCCTGTCCTCTGTTCTTAACGCTACCTCCCTGACGCGGGAAATGGCGAATAGTATGAAAGAAACATATATATGATCGTAACTTATTGAAGTAGACGGTAAGATATACGGATATGATGCCCTTCAACTTAATCCTTCAAGGTCAAGTCAGACTGCAGGCCACCGTACCCAAGGATCATACCGCCACCAAGGAAAGCTTAAAGCTTATATTAAACTTTCTGGTTTATGTTTGGTCGCTTGTCAGAGGCTCAATTTCACCCCTGCCTATTGTGGATCCTGAGGCACGTGGTATACGCTCCCTCTGCCGGAGTTTTAGGTCCAGTGTTGCTTCACCTGTGGCTCAACATTCCATGTGTCTCAACCAACGACAGGTCGCGTGCCATATGCATGCCACGAGGTCAGTGGTCAAGATCATCAGCTCTCGTGGGAGAGTTTATGTACCTTCGACACGATAGATGTAAGCCTGATGTGTCGAGCAGATGGATGGTCGTGTAGACAGTAGCTACCGGGACCCACCTCCCTCACACACACACACACACACACACACACACACACACACACCGTCGCAGTTTTCCTTCCACTGTCTTTTTCGTACCAAACTACCCGCCCAGACGATATCTTTTTCCTCACGTACTTCATACATATATTCTGTTTTATTCTCTCTCTCTCTCTCTCTCTCTCTCTCTCTCTCTCTCTCTCTCTCTCTCTCTCTCTCTCTCTCTCTCGTCTTCACAATCTTTTCTCACCCTCTCTCTTTCATTTTTACTCGTTTTTTTTTTTTCTCTCTCTCTGTCCGTTTTGCTCTGTCCTTTTTCAGTAAGGGTCTGGCCTCGAAGCGGATTTCAGCCCGTGTTCCTAACTTTCCCTGTGACATGAGAAGAAACACAGAATTGTCCCCAGGTTCAGATAGCCATCATCAGTGACTCACACGACGTACTTCTCTCTGGTTCATGCCAGTGGTCGTGAGGTGGAGGACCCGCTACAGTGTGGGGAGACCAAGTAGTGTGTGTGTGTGTGTGTATCAGGTACCATGACTTGGTGTTATCGACAGTAATGTCAGGGGGTCACCATTACCCGAAAATGTAATTTTCGTCGTTGGGCCGTACGTTGCCTGCAGTTTGAGGCATTATGGTGAAATATCGTACCTAGACTCGTAATAAAGTGATCTTTCTTTCTTTTTTTTTCGTTAGTGACCTCTGTAGCACGGGGCCAAACATGGCCGGGTCAAAAGCTGTATCGGACGAAAGGAAAACGATGAGATAAATAGAAAATAGAAGTTGATCAGAGCTCTTCCAGGGTGGGTGTAGACCTGAGCCTCAAAGGTAGACAGGTTACAGGAAGATGGAAAGACGAGGGAAGGTGGAGAGACTCCACAGCTCGGCTGTCCGAAGAAAGAAAGGTGGTGTCATAACGGTTAGTCGTCGAGTGGCTGGTCTGAACAAAAGAAACTCTGGCATCTAAGCCTTGAGGGCGAGGGGGACACATGTACACAGCTACCAAGAACGGTGGCCAGAATGATACCAGTAGAACACACACACACACACACACACACACACACACACACACACACACACACACACAAATAGATAGATAGATAGATAGATAGATAGATAGATAGAGAGAGAGAGAGAGAGAGAGAGAGAGAGAGAGAGAGAGAGAGAGAGAGAGAGATACCTAGAACAGTAGCCAGAATGATACCTGTAGAACACACACACACACACACACACACACACACACACATAAATAGATAGATAGATAGATAGGGAGAGAGAGAGAGAGAGAGAGAGAGAGAGAGAGAGAGAGAGAGAGAGAGAGAGAGAGAGAGAGAGAGAGAGATGTGGTAAGAACCGCAGTTTGATTGAGAGAGCTGACAAGGGTGTATTGATATGGTTTGGCCCTGTGGGGAGGATGAGCGAAGAGAGAGTGACGAAGATCTCCATGTCGGAAGTGGAAGACCAAGGGGGAGGGAAAGACAGAAATGGAGACGGAAGGATAGAATGAAACAGATTTTTAGTTATCGGGGTCTAACATTTAAGGGAGGTTAGAGGCGTGCATAGGAAAGAATGAATTTGATCATGTCCTATACAGGGATCGACGTGCTATCAGATCATACGAAGTGGTCATAGTAAATCATGGAATAAGATGTAGGGCTTGGCCTAAGGTTGGTAGGCCAGCTAGATGGTGGTTAAGTGCAAATAAGGCAAGTTGGTCGTTTGTTCCATGTGCCACCTCGCAAGGACGGGAAAAAAGATTGTTTTTTATTATTATCATTATTATTATATATATATATATATATATATATATATATATATATATATATATATATATATATATATATATATATATTCTTTTCTTTCATACTATTCGCCATCTCCCGCATAAGCGAGGCTGCGTTAAGAACAGGGGACTGGACCTTTGAGGGAATATCCTCACCTGGCCCCCTTCTCTGTTCCATCTTTTGGAAAATTAAAAAAAAAAAAAGGGAGGATTTCCAGCCACCCGTTCCCTCCCCTTTTAGACGCCTTCTACGACACGCAGGGAATACGTGGGAAATATTCTTTATCCCTATCCCCAGGGATATATATATTCGTATGAGTCCACGGGGAAAATGAAACACAATAAGTTCCCAAGTGCACTTTCGTGTAATAATAACATCATCAGGGGAGACTCAAGAGAGAAATATAAGTCAGTTGATATACATCGAAGAGACGAAGCTAGGCCGCCATTTGGTAAACGTGTGATTGTCCAAAACATACAACTATATATATATATATATATATATATATATATATATATATATATATATATATATATATAATATATATATATATATATATATATATATATATATATATATATATATATATATATATGTGATTGTCCAAAGCATGTTTTGGACAATCACATGTTTACCAAATGGCGTCCTAGCTTCGTCTCTTCGATGTATATCAACTGACTGTTATATTCCTCTCTTGTGTCTCCCCTGATGATGTGATTATTACACGAAAGTGCACTTGGGAACTTTTCGTGTTTCATTTTCCCCGTTGACTCATAGGAATATCTTGATCACGCGCAAAATTGTGATCCTTTCCAATATATATATATATATATATATATATATATATATATATATATATATATATATATATATATATATACACATTTATATTCCTGTGAGTCCACGGGGAAATGAAACACGTTAAGTTCCCAAGTGCACTTTCGTGCGATAGTCACATCATTAGGGGAGATACAAGAAAGAAATATAACAGTCTTTTGATATACATCGATGAAACGTAGACTCGTGGAGCCCCATCTCTTGAACTGGCACTACTGTCATTGAACCTTTTAGACTTTTCTCTGCTCTGCACACTCACAGTCTCGTATCCCATTTTATTGCATTCATGCACTAATCTTATGGTATAGAAGTATTTCTTTGCATCTTGTCGAATACGCTTCTTGCGTGTAGTAATGGTATGTCCTCTGGTTGCTCCCGCCCTGCATCTTTCGAGAACTCTTCATTGTCTACGTCTTTAGACTCGTGTAAAGGCTCAAAGGCTGTGATCAGGTCACCCCTCAACCTTCTTTCTTCCATGATGGACAAGTTTAAGGCCTCTGACCTTTCCCTGTAACTCAGCTCTCAATTCTTTCTGAGTCTGCTCTTGACCTTCTGTATTCACCCTTTGTGCTTTTATAAGAGCCGTGACCCACCTTAAGAAGCATATTTTAGTTTTTGCCTCATGAAGGTTGTGAAAAGCTTGACAAATATTTTGTCATACATGAACTTGAATGCTGCTATAATGTTTGCCAACAGCCAATTTACTTTCGTTGTTACTAGGGACGATATTAACTCCCAAGTGCCTCTCGCACACGGATTCATGCAGTTTATTTCCTGCTTGATGATAGTCATCTCGGGGTCCTCCTCTGCTGTGTCCATTTCTCATTACTTTACTTTCACTCGGGTTGAATTGTATCGGCCATGTAACTGACCAACTTTAGAGTCTGTTCAGGTCCCCTTTGTAATTTACTTGCAGTCCTCCACGCTTATCACTTCCCTCATGTCCTCTCTATCATCAGCAAAACATATTCTGTCATGTGATCATTTAGACCAAGAAGAGTAACGAGTCCAGAACACAGCCCTGTGGCACTCCGCTTGTGTGTGTGTGTGTGTGTGTGTGTGGAGAAAATACCTGGTAGATGTGGCTCCTCAGCTTAGTACAGTGTTAAGGTAGGCCAAGTTATATGTAATGTTGACTGCTAAGTCCAAAAGGGTTTGTTCAGACGACATCTGACCTAATTGCAGGTCGCACCGTCATGCTCAAGGCTCGTAATGTGTGCTGAAGACCTGACCTTCTCCGTCTTTGGTCGTACCATCATGTTAAGTAGTCGTGCTCACGGGGATGATATGGACATGGCAGAAAAGTATACCATATAATGATTATATGATAACAGAAGAATGTTAAAGGGAAATAATTGCCTTCCTTTGAAAGTGTTTGGACAGACAGTCTCAATGAACATATTTATGAAAAAGAAAGGACAAGTTTGAAGGTAAAAAAAAAAAAAACTGTAAATAACTATGTTTTAACCGGTATAGTTGATACCTTATTCCTTTTCATTTCTACAACTGTTGGCCTTTCCCATCTTTAAGAGATGGTGGTAGGAACAGATGAATTAACCTTTGAGGACTAGTCCTCACTTAGCTCCGTCTCCTATTCCTGTATAGGAGGTGATTTCCAGCCTCCCGGTCTCTCCCCTTCTAAGTCACCCGCTACGACATACAGGAGATACGTACACTATATTCTTCCTCCCTCTCCACAAAGGGTTAAGTATATAACATTTAATTCAAAATACATCATACTGTAAATGCAACACACACACACACACACACACACACACACACACACACACACACACACACACACACACACACACTTGACCATACCAGGTCTTCGTTCCTACAATGTTTACGATCCTTCGTCTGCTACCACAAGTCAGTAGGTGTCGGGAGAAGATATGTATATGACCATAGAGACGGTGGGCTCAGGCTTCGTGGATGTAAAGTTTCCCGTACACTTGTGCTGCTGAAATGCTTCTGTACACGCTGCTGGGTCGGAGACAACTGGTATATAAGCTGTCATGCTCACCAAACCAGTGGACACCTTTAAGAAGAGACTAAACGATTATATCTGATCTGAAGGTCACCAATATATATATATATATATATATATATATATATATATATATATATATATATATATATATATATATTTTTTTTTTTTTTTTTTTTTCTTTTTGTCGCTGTCTCCCGCGTTTGCAAGGTAGCGCAAGGAAACAGACGAAAGAAATAGCCCAACCCACCCCCATACACATGTATATACATACGTCCACACACGCAAATATACATACCTACACAGCTTTCCATGGTTTACCCAAGACGCTTCACATGCCTTGATTCAATCCACTGACAGCACGTCAACGCCGTTATACCACATCGCTCCAATTTACTCTATTCCTTGCCCTCCTTTCACCCTCCTGCATGTTCAGGCCCCGATCACACAAAATCTTTTTCACCCCATCTTTCCACCTCCAATTTGGTCTCCCTCTTCTCCTCGTTCCCTCCACCTCCGACACATATATTCTCTTGGTCAATCTTTCCTCACTCATTCTCTCCATGTGCCCGAACCATTTCAAAACACCCTCTTCTGCTCTCTCAACCACGCTCTTTTTATTTCCACACATCTCTCTTACCCTTACGTTACTTACTCGATCAAACCACCTCACACCACATATTGTCCTCAAACATCTCATTTCCAGCACATCCATCCTCCTGCGCACAACTCTATCCATAGCCCACGTCTCGCAACCATACAACATTGTTGGAACCACTATTCCTTCAAACATACCCATTTTTGCTTTCCGAGATAATGTTCTCGACTTCCACACATTCTTCAAGGCTCCCAGAATTTTCGCCCCCTCCCCCACCCTATGATCCACTTCCGCTTCCATGGTTCCATCCGCTGCCAGATCCACTCCCAGATATCTAAAACACTTCACTTCCTCCAGTTTATATATATATATATATATATATATATATATATATATATATATATATATATATATATATATATATATATATTTTTTTTTTTTTTTTTTTTTTTTTTTTATACTTTGTCGCTGTCTCCCGCGTTTGCGAGGTAGCGCAAGGAAACAGACGAAAGAAATGGCCCAACCCCCCCCCCTCCATACACAAGTACATACACTCGTCCACACACGCAAATATACATACCTACACAGCTTTCCATGGTTTACCCCAGACGCTTCACATGCCTTGCTTCAATCCACTGACATCACGTCAACCCCTGTATACCACATGACTCCAATTCACTCTATTTCTTGCCCTCCTTTCACCCTCCTGCATGTTCAGGCCCCGATCACACAAAATCTTTTTCACTCCATCTTTCCACCTCCAATTTGGTCTCCCTCTTCTCCTCGTTCCCTCCACCTCCGACACATATATCCTCTTGGTCAATCTCTCCTCACTCATTCTCTCCATGTGCCCAAACCATTTCAAAACACCCTCTTCTGCTCTCTCAACCACGCTCTTTTTATTTCCACACATCTCTCTCACCCTTACGTTACTTACTCGATCAAACCACCTCACACCACACATTGTCCTCAAACATCTCATTTCCAGCACATCCATCCTCCTGCGCACATCTCTATCCATAGCCCACGCCTCGCAACCATACAACATTGTTGGAACCACTATTCCCTCAAACATACCCATTTTTGCTTTCCGAGATAATGTTCTCGACTTCCACACATTTTTCAAGGCTCCCAAAATTTTCGCCCCCTCCCCCACCCTATGATCCACTTCCGCTTCCATGGTTCCATCCGCTGACAGATCCACTCCCAGATATCTAAAACACTTCACTTCCTCCAGTTTTTCTCCATTCAAACTCACCTCCCAATTGACTTGACCCTCACCCCTACTGTACCTAATAACCTTGCTCTTATTCACATTTACTCTCAACTTTCTTCTTCCACACACTTTACCAAACTCAGTCACCAGCTTCTGCAGTTTCTCACATGAATCAGCCACCAGCGCTGTATCATCAGCGAACAACAACTGACTCACTTCCCAAGCTCTCTCATCCCCAACAGACTTCATACTTGCCCCTCTTTCCAGGACTCTTGCATTTACCTCCCTTACAACCCCATCCATAAACAAATTAAACAACCATGGAGACATCACACATCCCTGCCGCAAACCTACATTCACTGAGAACCAATCACTTTCCTCTCTTCCTACACGTACACATGCCTTACATCCTCGATAAAAACTTTTCACTGCTTCTAACAACTATACACGTTGTTCATATATGTCGTTTTGAGAGTAAGATTCATATAGTTCTTAAGTATAAGCCTCTTTCTGTCTTTCAACAACCCATTCCCATTATTTTATAGCATTTGGACCCATTTCTTAAATAAAGGGGTGCGGTATGGACCCATTTCCAAAATAATGAGTAAAATCCCCATTTTTTTTATATGGGTAAAATGGGATCTTGTGTTTACGTGTGAAAAAAGACATGTTGCAATAAACAGAATTTTTGCCTTGTATGACTGTCTGTTGTCGACGTATCTGTGATATTGATATACGTTTGTAACATATTGTGAACGTGTGCATGCCATTGTATTATTTGTTTACATCGAGGAATTGGATGTCGTAAAAGGCGACTAAAAGGGGAGGGAGCGGGGGGCTGGAAATCCCCCCCTCTCATTTTTAATTTTCCAAAAGAAGGAACAGAGAAGGGGACAAGTGAGGATATTCTCTCAAAGGCTCAGTCCTCCGTTCTTGGCGCTACCTTGCTAACGCGGGAAATGGCGAATAGTATGAAATATATATATATATATATATATATATATATATATATATATATATATATATATATATATATATATATATATATATATATATATATATTATCCCTGGGGATAGGGGATTAAGAATACTTCCCACGTATTCTCTGCGTGTCGTAGAAGGCGACTAAAAGGGAAGGGTGCGGGGGGCTGGAAATCCTCCCCTCTCGTTTTTTTTTTTAATTTTCCAAAAGAAGGAACAGAGGGGGCCAGGTGAGGATATTCCTCTGTTCTTAACGCTACCTCGCTAACGCGGGAAATGGCGAATAGTTTAAAAGAAAAGAATATATATATATATATATATATATATATATATATATATATATATATATATATATATTGAAATGGTTTGGTCACATGGAGAGATTACGAGGAAATATTGACAAACAGGATATATGTGTCAGAGGTAGAAGGAACGAGGAGAAGTGGGAGACCAAATTGTGGAGGTGGAAGGATGAGTGTTATTTCAGGTGTGGCGGGATGGCGACGAAATGGATGAAGGCAGCAAGTATGAATATGTACATATGTGTACATATGCATATGTCTGTTTATGTATATGTATGTATACGTTGAAATGTATTGGTCTGTATATGTCCGTGTGTGGGCGTTTATGTATATACATGTGTATCTGGGTGAGTTGGGCCATTCATTCGTCTGTATCCTTGCGCTCCCTCGCTAACACGGGAGACGGTGATTAGGTATAATAAAGAATATATCATTTATTTTATTTATTTATTTCAGCATGTGACGTCGTTACTGGCCAGCTTGTTGTCTCTAACTGCGTGTGTGTGTGTTTGTGTGTGTGTGTGTGTGTATGTGTGTGTGTGTTGTAAGCCTCTGACTATTAATTTCTGTAAGTGCCCAGAGAGCTGCTTTAGAGCTTTGGAAGGAGATTGGTTCTAAACAGTCATATTCGCTCAAAATGTAAGAATTATAAAGGAATTATATGAACGTGTCAATGGAATCTTAAGATATGGAATAACACAATGCATTCACACCACACCCCACACTGTTACATTACACACCTCCGCACTACACACCACATCCCACACCTCACCACCCCACTCTTCCACACACCCCATTTTCACACCTCCACACCCCACACTTCCACACAGTTCATTTTCACACCACCTCCACACCCCCACATCAGTCGGAGCAAAAATTCAAACAGACTCGAAGACAGTTTTATCTTGGACGTAGGAAGTGTTTACATTGACCCCAGTCTACCTGACGTTGCTGACGTTGTGTTGAAAAACAGATTATATCCCGCCGTAAGACTCAGTGTGGCACGCTCTGCTGGGATGTGAGGTCACTGGGCACGTCCCAGATACGGAGGGGGGGGGTAAGTGGGCGTGTCGTAGGTACACACACACACACACACACACACACACACACACACACACACACACACGAGGTTATAGGCCTAGAATTTGTCAACCATGGGGAAGAGAAGAGTAAGGAGTACCTTGATCATAATGTATCGGTTCATAAGCCAGCTTGAAGATGTAGACAGGGAATAGGTCTTGGGAAGATGGTAGGGGAATACAGGCAGAGGAGATAACATCAAATTAAGCAAGAAATTTGCTGGAGAAGAGACGTAAGGAGGTATTGCTATGGTACAAGAGTACTGTATGAATGGAATAAACGGAGTTGTGAGGTTGTGAAGGTGGACAGCATACAGGAGTTTAGTAAGTTATGGCTCCCCATCTTGAATATCGAGTTCAGCTTTGGTCCTCCTACTTGAAAAAAAGAAAAAAGGGGACAGACTTCGGCTAGCTATATGGTCCCGGGATTGAGAAACAGATCATATGAGAGACGACTAAACGACTCGTAATGTATTGGACTTAGAGAATGTTAAGAGGTGATCTGATACAGGTCTTCAAGTTTGGTCAAATCTTCGATAATTCTACAAGCTGCTTGAGAAGGCTCACTTCGACTGATTTTCACCCGCAGGCAAACGTCTTACCTCGAATGAGGTGAAGGATCGTTAACTTATGGAATGACTTACTAATTAGAGTGGTTGGAAGCAGTACCATAGATATTTTTCAGAGCAAACTTGGTTAGTATTTCGCGTTAAGTCCCACGGCGGACATTATCCGCGTCTGCTCAGTTGCGTGAAAACTTTTTGCAGGTTTTTCGTCGGCCAGATATCTTTGCTCCCCTCTACTCGTCCTGCTCACTAATATGTGAGTTTCTCATACCTTCCACTCTCACAAACAGCCTCGAAAGGACCCAGTGGTCTGTTGCTGTTTGAAGTCCTTCAGATTATTTTTATTTTTTTTTTTATCGAGGTAAATTCTCTCTCTCTCTCTCTCTCTCTCTCTCTCTCTCTCTCTCTCTCTCTCTCTCTCTCTCTCTCTCTCTCTCTCTCTCTCTCTCTCTCTCTCTCTCTCGTCCCTGTCAACCACCAGCCCGTGACCGTCTAGGAAACCCCGTGCTGATTTATTTTTCTTTGATCATAATCATCCTGGGTTGAAGCCAGCTGGTGGGAGTGATGGTTGGTGTGAGTGTGTGAAGAGGCGGGGGTTGGTGGGTGCTGGAGGGAGAAGTGCTGAACACAGGTCGTTTTCAGCTTGGTGAGCAGGACGGTACGACCTTTGAGTACGACGTTACGACCCTTGAACAGGACGGTACGACCCTTGAACAGGACGGTACAACCCTTGAACAGGACGGTGCGATCCTTAAACAGGACGTTACGACCCTTGAACAGGACGTTACGACCCTTGAACAGGACGTTACGACCCTTGAACAGGACGTTACGACCCTTGAACAGGACGGTACGACCCTTGAACAGGACGGTGCGATCCTTAAACAGGACGGTACAGCCCTTGAGAAGGACTTTACGACTCTTGAATACGGCGGTACGACCTTTGAGCATGAGAGTACGACTCGTGTAACATTAGAAGCATTTTGAGCACGACGTTGCGAGCATTGAGCAATATGGCACAACTCTTATAGTATGAAGGTCTAACCTCTGACCTGACCCTCAAGGGTCATAACCTAGTGCTCAAGTATCGTATCCTATTCCTCAAGGGTCGTATCCTTATACTCAAGGGTCTCACCCTCTTGCTCACGGGTCGCACCCTCTTGTTCAAGGGTCGTGCCCTCTTCCTCATGGGTCGTGCCCTCTTGCTCAAGGTTCGTACCCCCTTGCATAAGGGTCGTACCACTTGCTCAAGGGTCATACCCTCTTGCTCAAGAGTCGTACCCCCTTGCTCAAGTTTTTTACCCCCTTGCTAAAGGGTCGTACCCTTGCTCAAGGGTCGCTTGTCCCCTTCCTCAAGGATTTCCCCTCTTGCTCAAAAGTCGTACCCTCATGCTCGTGTCGTACATCCTTGCTCAAGGGTCGTACCCTCTTGCTCAAGTGTCGTACCTCCTTGCTCATGGGTCGTACCCTCTTGCTCAAGTGTCGTACCTCCTCACTCAAGGGTCGTACCTTCTTGCTCGTGTCGTACCCTCTTGCTCAAGTGTCGTACCTCCTTGCTCGTGGGTCGTACCCTCTTGCTCAAGGGTCGTGCCCTCTTCCTGAAGGGTCGTACCCTCTTGCTCAAGTGTCGTACCTCCTTGCTTATGGGTCGTACCCTCTTGCTCAAGGGTTATACCCCTTGCTCAAGTGTCGTACCTCCTTGCTCGTGGGTCGTACCCTCTTGCTCAAGGGTCGTGCCCTCTTCCTGAAGGGTCGTACCCTCTTGCTCAAGTGTCGTACCTCCTTGCTCATGGGTCGTACCCTCTTGCTCAAGGGTTATACCCCTTGCTCAAGGGTCGTACGCTCTTGCTCAAGGGTTATACCCCTTGCTCAAGGGTCGTACGCTCTTGCTCAAAAGGTTAAGGGGAAAAAAAAAAAGATAATCCAAAGAGTATTTCTGTTGAAAATAACCAGGAAATTTATCCGTTTCAAAGAGTCTTTATAATTGCACCTGAAGACTCCTTCCACATCACTCCCGTAATGACGCGTGCAATTAGTGTTGAGCGTAACGCCCAGGAAACCTGTTCATCACACCGAGGATGACGGCGTTACATGGAACCATTAAGTGGGAACAGCAGCCACCACACGTATAGACCAGCGTCATTACTTAGAACACAGATGTGACTTGTACTAGAAATGTTATTTCGGGAAAACAACCAGCACCAGTGGGTAAACAACCAGCACCAATGGGTAAACAAGCAGCACCGGGTAAGCAACCAGCAGCACGGGGTAAATAACCAGCACCACAGGGTAAGCGACAAGTAGCACGGGGGAAACAATTAGCACCACGGGGGAACAACCAGCACCACAGGTAAACAACCAGCACCACGGGGTAAACAACCAGGTCCACGGGTAAACAGCCAGCACCAAAGGTAAACAACCAGCACCACTGGGTAAACAACCAGGTCCACGGGTAAACAGCCAGCACCAAAGGTAAACAACCAGGTCCACGGGTAAACAGCCAGCACCAAAGGTAAACAACCAGCACCACTGGATAAGCAACCAGGTCCACGGGGTAAACAACCAGCACTATGGGGTAAACAACCAGCACCACAGGGTAAACAACCAGCACCAAGGGGTAAACAACCAGCACCAAGGGGTAAACAACCAGCACCAAAGGTAAACAACCAGCACCACAGGGTAAACAGCCATCGCCACGGGGTACACAACCAACACCACAGGTAAACAACCATCGCCCTGTAGAAAGATCAACACTGTAGGTGTGATGATAACCTTGGCCTCTGGAAGTCATATGTTATGAAATCCCATCTTCCCAAACACTCCCACATCTTGGTTCCTCTGTTTCTGTAACGACTCGTATGGGAATCACATATTCGGATCCTCCTATCCGTATGATTTCAACTTGTACAAAAATGCAAGTTAATGTTCGTCCGTGTGTTTATATTATGTACAATGGTGGAAGTTAATGTTCTCTTGAGTATCTGTATCATTGTTTTCCTGTAACCACCGATGCATGGGGGGGTTAGGTTTACCACAGGGCCTCATACGATTCGCATGTCACGGAAGATGAAGATGGTGAGGAGGAAGGATTAGGGAGAGAAGGCATCATATACACTTCATTGTGACTCGGGGAAGTATCTGGCAGGCCGAGTGAGCAGTTGCCAGCTAAAGTTTTACAGGTGTGTTTGTGTGTGTGTGTTTGTGTGTGTGTCTCTCTCTTTTCAGCTCTCTCCCGCTCTCTCTCTCTCTCTCTCCTGTGGAGTTTGTCATGACATGAGTTTTATCATCTCGTCTCCTCGTAACCTTGAAAAATTAGTTGAACAAAAGTTTTAATCACGGTGCTTGATGACGACAAGATGTTTACTGTCGTTTTCTTTTACTACTTACTCCGCAGGTGTACAGAAAATGGACCAGTCGTCACTCCTGGACACGTAATATCTTGAAAATTGCGAGGATTGACGGCCTTTTTAGACAGTCCTCTTCAGATACGCGTCTTTAGATATTTGATGCATTACTTTTAGTTATAATGTGTTTTATTGTTATCCTCTGTTTGGTAATGTGTCTTTACACACACACACACACACACACACGCACACACGGGATGTAGAGAGTAATAATTTCTTCCGCAAGATAATTTAAGAAGCTTATTCTAGTAGGTTGGAACCAGGCAGGGTATTATGGTGTAAGGTTAAGTGAGATTTACTAAGAAGTGAATATGAATATGGGTAACTTTAATCTTAGGTGTTGATGAAAGAATAAGATAGATGCTTCAATACAGAGAGGTCAATATGTGAAGGTGCATAGCTATGTGCTTGGTAAAGATGCAAGCGACGCTCCGGTCAACAATTATTTGAGAGGTGTAAAAGAGCAAGAAACGACTATAGCAGGATGATGAAGGAGTAACAGAAGGATTCTGATAGAACATTGTGGACGAGGTAAGAAACAATCCAAACCTTTTTCCCACAGATTCATGAGTGCACTACAGAGCAGCTCATGAAGCTAAGGCATTCAGAGGGTAAAGTTGGTAGAGCGGTAGATGATGACGTAGAGATAGGCAGAGAACTAAACGATAGGTTCTTAGTGGAAGACACGACAGTCCCAGCAACAGAGAGATGGAAGAGGAAGGAGGTCTTAGAAGCCTTTGATACAGCTGGAAAAGACAAGCAGAATGCGGAAGTGGCACTAACCCGTTTAAGCCTCACGGTTTCTTATGCAGTATCTCCGTATATGCTGAAGGTATGCGCAGGCACACTCGACACACATCTACAAATGTTCTTGTTGTCGCTAGAGTGAGGTCACTGGCAAAGAAGCTGGAAGAAAGCAAACGTCATACGTCTCTTTTAAGAAAGTAGACTGGGAGAATGCACTAAGCCAAAGACTCGTCTCTCTGAAGACCATGGAATAGATAAGGTATTGGAAGAGATAATGAGAAAGCACAAGGAAGATTCTTACAGAGGAGAAACTTCCTAAGTGAGAGACGACACGAATTCAGGGGAAGGAGATCAAGTGGAACGAGTCTCTGATGTTTCTATGGTAGAGTCAGTTCTGTTTGAGACGTAATAGCTTAGTGGATTGTCTGCATCTGGGCTAACAGAAAGCACATGACACGTCCCTCATAGGAGGTTGATATAGAAACCGGACCTTCAGGCAGAAATAAGGGGGAGACTAATGAATAAAAGATTATCTTACTGGAAGGGATCTCAGGACGCATGTCAGGGGAACCTCGAAATGGGTTGAGGTTACAAGTGGCGTGCCGCAGGGTTTTGCCCTGAGAATATTACTCTTCTTGAATTATGTAAATGACTGGCTGGAAGGCCTGGACTCGTACCTGAATATGTTTGTGGATGATGCCAAGGTCGTGAGGGAGGTAAAAAAAAAAAAAAAAAACGTAAAGAATTACATGCTTTTACTTGGGAACCTACGTAGATAAGCTCCACACTTGTTCTTATACCTGGTTGATCATATTCAATCCAAATTTTACTGGGTATTGAGGATAGTCTACGGTGAAAGAAGGCGTCGATGTGACTATACTCCACAAGGATGTAAGTTGCATGAATCTGTGCGTGAGTGGAACTAGTGAGTCGACATTGTATCAAACCTGTCTGGCTCTTCACCTCAGAAATGGAAAGGGAGGCAAACTGTGTGAAGGCAAGTAGTATAATTTCTCTTAATTCATAAATAAAGACGTGCTTCGCAACCTGTTTACAACAAACAGAAAGCCAAAATTAAAATTCATGTTTAGTCACCGCATTTTAAGTGAAGGTCCAGAAGCATGCAGCAATGATGGTACCAGAATTAAGAAGTTTGATTTACAGTAGCATTCTAGAGACCATAAACTTAATTACTGTGGAAAAGAGGAGACTAAGGGGTTACTCTATCACAACCTTCAGTTTCTAATCCAGTTCGATAAGGTCTACGAAAGATGCAAAGAGAGGACAACCAGAGGCCACAACATAGAATTAAAGAGGAAACTTTTTAGGGGGGATGTAAAGAGGTTTTTATACCAGTATCAGAGAGGGGGATTAAGGGAATAACGTAAGTGTTGAAATTGTATATGCTGACGGTACAGGGAAATCTAAAAGTTGTGTGATAACGTTCAAGAGATGGAGCCCCTCGAGTGTAGAACTTCTCCCTGGACAGTACAAATAGGTAAACAGAGGCAACTCATACTCAGAGAAATTTTTTCTTGTATAATTATTCATCCTCCACACACTTCAGTGTTCTTAAATAATTGACAGTAATTTCTAATGCACACAAATGTTCTCCATCAGTTTCAAAATGTTCTCTTATATATTGTTCTGCATAAGGTGAAACGTTCTGCATCTGTGTACAAATGTTTTACATTGATGCCAAAGCGATCTGCACCCACACACTTATACATGTGAACAAACGCTCTACATCCACATACAGATGCCTTCCATTAGATGCAAATGTTCTTCCACCATGTATGAATGTCGTAGTATTCACAGAAGTGCGAACATCATGCATATTAATGTTCATGACCACTGCAGAGCCATTCTGCCTGCATGGGAAATAGTAAAAATGAATAAGAGGAATGTCACACAATCAGCACGTGGCTAAATGTTTGATGTCTCTACCTGGATATGGGAAGACCCGGGTTCGATTGCCGCCGCTGCAGAGGGGTAGCAAGGGCGGCACATCACGTGAGGCCAACCTGGAGGTCAGGGTTGGCGGGATGAACCGCCGTAACGGTTACCGCTTGTCACCCAGGCCTTCACTGGCAGACCGAGGCACACCGCGAATGTACGTACCGCATTCATGCACCGTTGTGTTACATCTGTACAATCGTTACCGTGCCCATCTTTGTAGTGTTTGTACTGGTCGCTCGGAGCATCTGTCAGCGATCTCCCCCTGCTGCTCTTACGTAAACATTACTAATCTCTCTGGTCAAAGGCTACGCTTCTCAGTTATCTTTTCATCGAGCATTAACTATGCAAATGTCATTTATCGAAGTGCCCAGTCCCTCTGAGAAGTCTACCCCTGGCTGACGAATGAATGTATTGATACATTTTACATTCGTATTTGGCAGTCAAGATATTCATTGTCGATGGTAAATTATTTCTGGTGTATGGCGTCGACTTTGTCCTTTTGCGCTACTGGTGGTGTAGGGGAAGTCAAGGACGAACTGGCGGCAAGCTGACTCAAGGTTCAGGGAGGACGGTGTGTGCATCAAGCTGTGTGCGTGCTGGGAATCACAGGGGACGCTGTGTCTGCCTGTGTGTACGCCCACGTGTGCGTGCGGGTGGGTGAGGGTGCGGGGGCCAGACAGTACTGGCGGGAGACCCACCGTCACCTCTCTAGGATCAATAGTTGCACATTGCAGGCCTCCTTCCTCGCTACTGCCAGCACCACCACCCTCCCAAGCCACCACCCACCCACCTGCCTTTTGTTGATTTACCTTTGACCACTATGAAGGCGTGCTCTGCCTCGGGGAGCAGTTCCCATAAGAAGCGTTGCTCTTGTGAGGTTTGTCCTTAAAACTTAAAGATACTCGAGTTAAAACAAGAATTACTTTTTTTTCCCCCTTAGAGTTAAACAGAACGGTTGAGATACTCTCTCAGTATCACAGTACAATGTCGACCCGTCATCTCTCTCTGCTGCTGCAGTCGCTTGGTATATCTGTATAGCACGTGGGTTTGTGCTGTACCGAGTCTCACTGTTATGGCCATGTTTGACTGCCCGTCTTCACACACCGTAATTGGTTTATTCTCGTGAAAAGAAGCAAGTACGCAGCAATTTGGTTTATGTAATTTTAGAAGCCAGCGAGAGGGAACGTGACCGTTAACTATATATAGCAGGGGGGGGGGATAACATCGTGTCCCGGCAGCCCGGCTCAGCGGCACCGGCAGAACAACCATCCTACCCCTGTCTGCCGGGCGTCTGGCTCCGTTTCATGTCGTCCGTCGCCTCCAGTATATTATTATACCCCAAAATCTACCTTATGAATGGCTGTATACGTACAAATTACTAACAGGGTGCGTACGAATAAGCTGTATGTTGCATGGGATATAAAAAGAGCTGGGCAATTGGAGTCTGGAGGTTATGGGCAGGTAAGAAAAAGGCAAGATTATCGCGCATTTCGTACCGTAATCGTCTGGCGTTGGCTTGTAGTGCCTCTGGATTCTGAAACGATAATATATTACCTTATAAAACTAAATCCAACTCTTTCTTTACTTTACGTGAATACGGGCGATATTCCAGATAATGTTGAAGATCAGGAATAGAGATAAGAAGATTAGGTTTATCCTGGATGACGTAGTAATGCTCATTATGCCATCCTGTCCTTCCATCACGCCATAAAAACTAAACGCGAAGTAGGCCTAAGATGTCATACCGACAGGTACGACGATGCTCTAACGGGCATCTTTTCGTGGAGCATGATGTCACATTTTACGACATGGAACATTTTGAATCACAGGGATGAGGTAATCCGAGTTATTAATACTTGACTCAAGTGATGTAAGAGACGTGTGGGCCAGCAGGACCTGGACATTGCTGTTGCTACCCACCCGGTCCAACCCTTAGTGGCCACGACCTGGTCTTGCTAGCAAACTATTGCACACGACCTGTAACCTGCTGCTGTGGTCGACACTCCCCAGTACGTGAAGACCACTGTTGCTGCCTCCACCTGAAGACCAATGCTGCTGCACTCCACCTGAAGACCACTGCTGCTGCCCACCACCTGAAGCCACTGCTGCTGCCCACCACCTGAAGACCACTGCTGCTGCCCACCACCTGAAGGCCACTGTTGCTGCCCACCACCTGAATATCACTGTTGTATCTGCACGATCTGTAGGCTGCTGTTGCATGAGCCATCATGACTGGTGTTGCTGGTCACAGCGATTGTTCCCGCCTTCATCTTGCTGTAGGATGTGTTCCGTAGCTTGGGAGAGTTATGTAACCGCCAACAGTAGTCTCCAGTTGCTGACCGAAGCCAAGGCATCATTCGCTGTTGGCCACGAGGCAGAAGATACAGTTTTCACCCGCGACCTGAGGACTGCTGCTTCCGACCACGCCCGGGGAACTACAGCGGTTCACAACCAGGCGACAAGTGTTGCTGTCCACGTACAGGAGGCAGCTGTCCAGACCCGGGATCAAGAGACTTAGTGTTCCCTCCCAAGCCTCTTGGCCACAGATGATGCTACGGTCGTTGAGGGTGCTCTTGTGACGTGCTACCAGCAAGCTGTCGTTGCCATGACCTTCCCAGAGACCACTGACAATCATCTGATGACCACTGATACAAGCTGGAGGTTACTAACAACCACTTGAGCTGTAGTGCCATTGCTAAATTGTACGGGAGCTGTGACATGCCCTTGAATTCTCCCATGTAATTTTAACATGTGATTATGAATCATATATGAATGAATGTATCGTTCAACAGAAAACAAGTTTACTCGTGTTCCTACACTCTCGACGAATGTATGGTACTCGTCCCTGTACGCCTGACTACATCGGGTTGGATATTTTTTTTTTTTTCTTATTACAAGGGCGACTTGGGTCCCTCTCTTAACAGCCCTTCCTTCCCTACAGAGTCCTTTCCTGCCTCCGTTACCCTGTTTATATCTCCGATGAGGAACTTCGGAATGCTTTCCAGTACACGCTATGGTCAGTGCTTGATCCAGAGGTGTGTGTGGACGAGTCATCCAAAGTAAGTCCTCAGTACACAGCCTCGCCAGACTACAACTGCTCTCCTACAGACGTAGTCTAGCCTAACGACCAAGACAGTGCGCTTTTTACAATATCGTCTCTGGGGGAATTTGCTCTGAGGACGTAGCTGTTGTACTGAGAAACGCTCGAGGACAGGGTTGTGGCAGAGGGCGGCTGTCAGGTTGTTCTCATTTGTTTACAATTGCCAGCAGGGGTACTGTCTCGCGGAAGTGTATGAGGAAGTAATCACTGGTGAAGCGGAAGAATAAGAAATTATTTTCGTTTTGTTCTTTTGCTGGCATGATGAACTGTATCGTTTACTGAAGAGGTTTAAGGTCGCGTGCACTAACACTTGGTAATTTACCAGCTCTGTCACGGGAAAATCAGAGTCAAGCAAGATATTGACTAAATAAGACGCCAATGATACGCTTTTCGTAAGTGGCTCCAAAGGGGATCTTTGCCAGCATAACTACAAGGTTCTGGGACGTCAGTAACAGTATAAGACCTTAAGACGTATTACTCGTCCCTCTAGTGAGACTGCGATGTGTCTCAAATTGTCGATGTGGGGCAGACCTGGAGCATCGGCCGACAGCCGACATATGAGGCACGTCCTCGTGCGTACAGCCGACCCCGTGGCATGAGGCACGGATCTCCTCTTACAGGCCAGCCGTACCCTGGCGCGAGGCGCGGGCCCCCGTCGTGCTCACGTGCAAATAAGAAGACGGTCTTGCATGAAGTTATATCTTGCGGTAAAGATTATAGCGATAGGAACACCCCCCCCCCCCCCCCCGAGAAATACGGGACTTGAGCTATTCCGGATGATGTGGAAATTCGATTTGCACGAACGTGTGTGTGATGTAACTGGTGTGCGGCCCGCACGTGCCTCCGCGTGCGCTGTGATTGATTAACAGTGACCACCCCCTCCCACCCCCCCACCCCGCACCCCCCCTTCTCCCTCCACACCCCATCCGGTGTGCCAGGTTAAACAAACATGAAGGTTTACCGAGTCGGGGTTCCTGTTATGCTAATCTTTATCATGGTGGTGGAAATCCGTAACTGAACAACATTTAAAGTTAACTTTGGCTGTAACCAAGTAGAGGGAATAATTAGAAAACGTGACCCACTACAAACTCATTTTCTTGCCCTATCCCATAGCGAAGATAATGCGTTGGTATGTTTGGGAGTACAATGATTTCATAAAAGTCACAAACATTGACTTTATAAATCTGTAGACAAAAACCCAAGTACAGTTTTAGGATTTCGCAAATGTCCCTGGTATCACGTCCAAATGTCCCTGGTATCACGTTCAAATGTCCCTAGTATCACGTCCAAATGTCCCTGGTATCACGTCCAAATGTCCCTAGTATCACGTCCAAATGTCCCTGGTATCACGTTCAAATATCCCTGGTATCACGTCCAAATGTCCCTGGTATCACGTCCAAATGCCCCTGGTATCACGTCCAAATGTCCCTGGTATCACGTCCAAATGTCCCTGGTATCACATCCAAATGCCCCTGGTATCACGTCCAAATGTCCCTGGTATCACGTCCAAATGTCCCTAGTATCACATCCAAATGTCCCTGGTATCACGTCCAAATGTCCCTGGTATCACGTTCAAATATCCCTGGTATCACGTCCAAATGTCCCTGGTATCACGTCCAAATGTCCCTAGTATCACATCCAAATGTCCCTGGTATCACGTTCAAATATCCCTGGTATCACGTCCAAATGTCCCTGGTATCACGTCCAAATGTCCCTGGTATCACATCCAAATGTCCCTGGTATCACGTCCAAATGTCCCTGGTATCACATCCAAATGTCCCTGGTATCACGTCCAAATGTCCCTGGTATCACATCCAAATGCCCCTGGTATCACGTCCAAATGTCCCTGGTATCACACCCAAATGCCCCTGGTATCACGTCCAAATGCCCTTGGTATCATGTCCAAATGCCCCCGGTATCACGTCCAAATGTCCTTGGTATCACGGTCAAATGCCCCCTAGTATAACGTCCAAATGTCCTTGGTATCACGGTCAAATGCCCCTGGTATCACGTCCAAATGTCCTTGGTATCACGGTCAAATGTCCTTGGTATCACGGTCAAATGCCCCCAAGTATCACGTCCAAATGTCCTTGGTATCACGTCAAATGCCCCCTAGTATCACGTCCAGATGTCCTTGGTGTCACATCTCAGTGTCCTTGGTATCACGTCCAAATGCTCTGGATATCACGTCCAAATGCCCCTGGTATCACGTTCAAATGTCCTTGGTATCACATCCAAAAGCTTTCTCGCATAACTGTACTTTCACCTTCCAAGGTTTCCCCGATACCGTCTTTCTGATGAAAAGGTTGGGAAGTCAAGTCAGTAAGCTGTGTATGCGTGTGAACACCAGGAAGTTACGGATGAGGTTAGATATTGGGGATTAATTTGGGGAAACGAATGATGGTGGAGGTAGAGTGATGCCGGGGAGAAGAGTGGAAGCGCACCGAACGTTCTTGCGAACAGGGGGAAATGTGAGCGTCGATTGTGCGAGCTGCTCGTATGAAGGAGTACCTTACCTCTTTATGATGTATGGCTCCACAACCCGAGTCTTTTGGGTTGGGATACGGAAACCATGTGAGCAGTAGAGGTAAATATTTGGCATAGTCTACCTGCTGTTGGGAGGAGAGTTGGAGGATGTGACAAGGTTATGAGGGGTGAAGTAAGCAGTAGAAGGGCGCATGGATGAAAGTATATTTTCGTGATATTGGGGTTAATAGGACGTATGGCAGATGGTACGTCAGTCAAGTAGATATATGTAGCGGTACGGTACAAGTGAGGAGATGTAGAACCACACGAATGATAGATAGATACAGTGAGAGAATTGAATAAGGAACGACTGGGAGTTGGACGTAAAAGAAGCATTTTGTTTTTGGAATTGTTATGAATGATGAGTGGAGACGTTGGTCTCGCTTGTCGAGTCATCGTATTGTGTAAAGTGATCATGTACGAATTTTTTTGATACACTTGGTACATGGTTTTGAGGATCCATGTGTGGGTGATGTTAAGCAGACTGTGTGTGTGCGTTGATCCATCCTTTTAAACTGGTAATGATATTGATAGTGTGTGTGTGTGTGTGTGTGTGTGTATATATATATATATATATATATATATATATATATATATATATATATATATATATATATATATATATATATATTGCCTGAAACCTCTATACAGGAAGCTTGGGATGGTAGGTGCAAGTCATGTTATGGAGAGGCTGTGGCCCGTGCAATATTCTGTCAGCTCCAGCACTGACAGGCGCTGTCTGGCGGCCTCTGGCCACACTCTTGTATTTTCCATACACGGTGTCCCGCGGTGCAGCAGGCTGGAGCCGCACCATCTTCTCCACCGGCCACTGGAAAGCACGTTGGTGACTGGAGACGCTTGCCACGCCCATCGTATCGTCTGATGGATTTCTTATACAATACATCCACTCTCCAGCTGTCACATATAGTGCACTGAAACCAGAGTCCGCTAAAGTGGCACAGACCTTACTGTGGTTTCCCGAGATGTATCTATCTTGGTTCAGCCCAGTGGCAGCTCAGCACCCCTCTGTAAAATCTAGTCAGTCCAGTTCGCTCAGTCCCTTGCTCGCCTTTCACCCTCCTGCCGGCTCAGCCATGATAACCCAGAGCTTCTTCCACTCCATTCTTCCATCTTCTCGGTCTTCCCCTTTCCCTTGCTCCCTCCACATGTGACTAGTTTATCCATGCAATTAGTTTCTCTTCACTCATCCTTGCCATATATCAAAATGCGCTCTTCAGCTCCCTGAATCATACCCTCGCTTACTACCACGCTTCTCGCTTATACTGTCATTCCATACGCAATCAACCCTCTCGCACCACATACTTTCCTCAAGCCCTTAATTTCCAACGCATCCACCCTCCTCCGTTCTTTCGTATTCAGAGTTCAAGACTGGCACCCACGCAACATCGTCAGGATCACTACACCATCAACATTACCCGTCTTTTCTCCTCACAATGAATGACATCTTTCACACATTTCTCAGTGCATCCAGAACCTCTACCCTCTCCCCTATGGTTCACTTCAGCTTCCATAGTTTCACCTGTTGCCATGTTCAATTACAGTTGTCTAAACCACTTCACTTCCTCCAGGTTCTCTGCACGCTCTTACCCTGCCGGTAGTACTCATACCCCCCCCCTCTCTCTCTCTCTCTCTCTCTCTCTCTCTCTCTCTCTCTCTCTCTCTCTCTCTCTCTCTCTCTCTCTCTCTCTCTCTCTCTCTCTCTCTCTCTCTCTCTCTCAGAATCTTACGTCCCACCTTCTTCATGCCACACACTTTACCTGCACGTGTAATAACTACTCCAACAAGTACCTTCCATTCCTGACCCACCTCCCCTATTTCACTTTATTCCTACTCTCTGCCATTCTTCACCCAAGCCCACTTGATGTCTCTGCGCATAAATCTCTATACCAAACCCAACCACTTTTACCACCCACTTCCTACCCATGTTATTCTTTCTTATCTTGAAATCAGTCCACTCTATAACACTCGCATCAATTAAAAACCAGTCGGACCTACCACCAACTGCCTCTCGCAGCACACTCACATGCAAGTGTCTCTCCTCTGCACGCCTATCTAGTAGTACAAGATCCTGTGACGCTCGCTCACCTCCAGACCCTTTCGCCCACGTATATTAATGTGTGCTTAAAAAAAAAAGAATGTAATCACAGACACAGTCACCAGTCCTTTTTCAGCACACAGCTCGCCAAGCCATTTTCATATATATATATATTTATATATATATATATATATATATATATATATATATATATATATATATATATATATATATATATATGATTATATGCCCTATCCTGAGCTAGGTGCCCATTTTATCGATCAACCCCTTGGGGTGTTTGAATATCTGGGTTGACTGTGGACCGACTGCCACAACCAGGATTCGAACCTATGCGTTCATATATATATATATATATATATATATATATATATATATATATATATATATATATATATATATATATGAAAATGGTGAATGGCTTGTTGACCTGTGTGCTGAAAAGTGAGTGGTAACTGCGCTTGCAGTTATATTTTGTTATGTATATATTCACACAGGTGTTCCTGGACTTGTGTATGAGGTTACACCGCGAGTGAAAAGTCCCCTTTAGCGAGGCTAGATCACTGGGAGAACAGTGACCAACAGCCTCGTTGAAGAACTCTCTTCAGAGTAGTATATGTTTCCCTGATAAGGGAAGTAGCGCATGACTATTTAATTAAAGTTGATCGTGGGATGATAATTAATAGATAAGATAAATATGACGACAATAACACCCAGCTGACACTTTGTGTTGATGTATTTTGAGAAATCATTAGTTAATTAGATATTTTTTTTTACTTTTACATCAATTAATCTTGATTACGTGTGGTACTATTTTCGTTTTTGCTTGAATCTTTGCTTTGCAAGGGATCAGTGTGGTTGCCAGACCTTCCTCATGGTCTGTATGGTGAGTCATATCGTGTGGCAGATGCGAGTGATGTTTTCTCTATACTGAACAAGACGGTTACGACCCCATGATGGCACCCTTCTTTGGACCCGATGCTCGAGCCGTTCGGTGAAATGTTAGGTCATCATCGCATGTAAGGTCTGTACCGCCTTTGGTCAAGTGGTCATTCTTGGTGGATGGGGGACCACACCCCTGTTGGCGATATTTGTGGATGATCAGTGCCTGCTTGGGTGAGGGGTGGTGTGGGGTGATCGCAGGCTGGGGTTGGGGGAGGGCAGGTGGTGGTGGCTACTGTCATTGGTAGTACCGGTGATCAATACTCACGTCCCGCCTCCCCGCCCCCCCTTTCCTCCCCTCAACACATGTTGACCCCTAGTCACCCACCTCCAAGGGCACACTCCCTCACGTTATTGACCCTAAAACTGAAGGTTACTTCCACTTAAATCTTCGGGTGAGAGTCTAGGGGGGAAGTGTCACTCGAATTAGCCCTTAAGGACGACCATGTGTCGTTGCATGGCCATTTTTTTTGTCATAGGCGTTGGCGTCGTGCAGGTATAACACGACGATATTTGGATTGCTTGCTTGCTCCTTGGACTCCAGGTGGACTTAGTTAAAGGACAGGGAAGTTTCCTCACGGTAGCATTTCTCTCTGTCGTACCGTGATGGTTGGGCAACGTATATCATTTGTTGGGTCATGAGAGGGGCGTCCGTTGCTGGTTGACGTGTGGTCTGTGCTCAGGTTGTTCTTGCTTGTAGCTGTACCAGGTACCAGTGTCTGTGTTCAGGTACCGCTGGCTGTGGCTGCACCAGGTACCAGTGTCTGTGGTCTGAGCTCTGGTACCGCTGGCTGTGGCTTCACTATATACTAGTGTCTGTGTTTTGTACTCAGGTACCGTTGGCTGTGGCTGCACCAGGTACCAGTGTCTGTATTCAGGTAACACTGCCTATGGCTGCACTAGGTACTGGTACTACATGGGGAGACCAGTTAAACTGGGGCCTGGTGTACGACAAGGTTTTCTGGCCGGTGGAGGAGAGTAATAATATCCTAGTTTTTATATCTGTTAGAGACAGAAAAGATGATAAAGCAGAAGTTACCATCCCACCCGCCACCACTCCCTCTGGCACAACAGGTGGCACGGAGATAGCTAGATAGAGGAGCCACGGAGCAGGTGGAGGAGATTATACTGCTACCGTGGGAGATGTATAAGGAAAGTCTGAGTGAGGAGAGTTTCAGACTCTGATGCAAAAATCAGGATTTTCGGGGAAGCCTTGTTGTGAAAATGATGATAAATAATGACTAAATATTTTGATAAGAATTTGGAGTCTGTATCTTTCCGTCTTGATCAGGTTTATTTTGTATGATGATTGTCATCACAATTGTTTCTGTAGTTACGAATTAAACGGAGCTGGAAATCTTAGCAGTCACGACCTGAGGCTATGTATTTTAATGCTCTGTAACATTACAGAGCATTAGAATACATGTGCAAGTATTGCATTTCCTTCCTTGTAATTTCATACGATTATTTCTTGTCGTTGTTGAAACACTATGTAATATAAGGATTATTTTTCTCATACTGTTGGAGTTATTGTTTTGAATACTTATCTTAGATCTCTTAACGTCTGTATGTCCAGTGTTCATGTACTGGTGTCTGTATGTCCAGTGTTCATGTACTGGTGTCTGTATGTCCAGTGTTCATGTACTGGTGTTGTATGTCCAGTGTTCAGGTTCTGGTGTCTATATGTCCAGTGTTCAGGTACTGGTGTCTGTATGTCCAGTGTTCATGTACTGGTGTCTGTATGTCCAGTGTTCGGGTACTGGTGTCTGTATGTCCAGTGTTCAGGTACTGGTGTCTGTATGTCCACTGTTCTTGTACTGGTGTGTTTGTGTTTGTGTGTGTGTGAGTGTGTCCAGTCCTCATGTACTGGTGGCTGTGGTTGCATAATGTGCGGCCTGTGCTGCTGCTGCTGTGCATACTGTATACATCGATCCCTTGCCGGGTACTTCCTCTCTTCGCGCCCAGCCGGCCGGCCCAGGCGGCCCGCTACTCATGCCCCTCCCTGTCTCTGGCCTCTCCTCGTCCCGACTCGTATGTTTCCTCTCCTCGTCCTGTCTGCCTCTCCTCGTCCTCTCGCTCCTCTTCTCGTCCCTGTGTCCTTCCCCGCACTTCCTGTTACCTCACGTGACCTTCCTCCTGCGGCTGCCGAATCTGGCCGTCCGCTGGTGCAACCCTGGGGGCCTGCAAGCACCCACCACCCCCACCCATCTCCCGCCCTCCCGCTCCACTCTCTTCGTCCCCGTCGCCTCCTGCTTTGGTTCCACGTGCTCCCCTCCCTCCTCCTCTTCCTCCTCCTCCTCCTGCTGATGCCATCCACGCCCTCACTCCCCTCTCACACACTCTTCCTGTCATAATCTCCCCTCATTTTCACACCCCTTTTCCTCATTCACTGTCATACTCTCTCCCCGTCAATGTCTTACTTTCTCAGTGTCACATTCCTCTCATACTCCTCCCTCACTAATATTCTTCCACAATCACATTTCTGCGTTCAAAAAAACTTGAATATATACAAGGAAGAGCAACGGAACTAATTGCATCGTCTACAAATAAACTTCTTAAGAAGGAATGATAAAAGATGCGAAATTTTATTCTTATAACAGCGCAGACATGGAGGAGATCTAGTAGCAGTTTGTGGTACTGGTGTTACCGAATCATACGGACATCATAACACATGACAGTTGCTCCGTATTAGGAAGACACTGAGTGTCCAGATATAACGTAAGATATGAAAGGGAAGGAGACTGTAATGCAAGTGTGAGCAAAAGTCCTTTTGTAGACGTGGAGTTGTAGTAACCTGGAGTTATTTTGTTCTCAAGGCTAGGACGATCAGTATCATCCGATCTTGCCTGGATGAATACTTTAATGACAAAATATGTAAATGTCAACTTTTTGTAAACATGAAAAAAAAAAATTGAACCTCTATATTTTCCGTGAGCAGATCGGGCCTGCCCCAGGAGTCTCCTGCAGTACCACACTAGGTTTACTTTTCCTGTTCACATACTACCATGACATTTGCGTGACAGTATCCCCCGCCCCGCCCCCTACATTCGCTGTGGTGCTCCTTACATGTCTTTCCTGCCGGTCGTTGTTGCGCGGGAGGGAGGGGAGCTGTGCGTGGGGAGGTGCCTGGTGCTGTACTATCCTCTTTCTACCTCCAACAAAGAACTACTATTACACTCCTCCAGACAGACATCCTCGTCATGGACCGCCAAGTCTCCCGTTCTCTCTTCTCCTTCCCATGCGACTCCCTCACTGTCTCACTCCTGTTCTCTCTGTCCTTCCCATGTGACTCCCTCACTGTCTCACTCCTGTTCTCTCTGTCCTTCCCATGTGACTCCCTCACTGTCTCCCTCCTGTTCTCTCTGTCCTTCCCATGTGACTCCCTCACTGTCACACTCCTGTTCTCTCTGTCCTTCCCATGTGACTCCCTCACTGTCTCACTCCTGTTCTCTCTGTCCTTCCCATGTGACTCCCTCACTGTCTCACTACTGTTCTCTCTGTCCTTCCTATGTGACTCCCTCACTGTCTCACTCCTGTTCTCTCTGTCCTTTCCATGTGACTCCCTCACTGTCTCACTCCTGTTCTCTCTGTCCTTCCCATGTGACTCCCTCACTGTCTCACTCCTGTTCTCTCTGTCCTTCCCATGTGACTCCCTAAGTCTCACTCCTGTTCTCTCTGTCCTTCCCATGTGACTCCCTCACTGTCTTACTCCTGTTCTCTCTGTCCTTCCCATGTGACTCCCTAAGTCTCACTCTTGTTCTCTCTGTCCTTCCCATGTGACTCCCTCACTGTCTTACTCCTGTTCTCTCTGTCCTTCCCATATGACTCCCTAAGTCTCACTCCTGTTCTCTCTGTCCTCCCCATGTGACTCCCTCACTGTCTCACTCCTGTTCTCTCTGTCCTCCCCATGTGACTCCCTCACTGTCTCACTCCTGTTCTCTCTGTCCTTCCCATGTGACTTCCTAAGTCTCACTCCTGTTCTCTCTGTCCTTCACATGTGACTCCCTCACTGTATCACTCCTGTTCTCTCTGTCCTTCCCATATGACTCCCTCACTGTCTCACTCCTATTTTTATTTCACTGCCACACTCCGTCGTTACCATCTCTCCGTTACCGTACTCTCATTCTACTCCTACCCTTCTGTGATTCCCCTCACTATCGCTATTCCCTCACTGTGTATCCCTTAGAGTCCCTATCCCTTCCTTCACTATCACTGTGTCCTCATCTCAGGAATCAAGGTTTTGTGTCACTCCATCATGAAGCCACCTTAGCCTGAAACATGGTAGACTTTGATACCTTGAATCTGTACCCCTAGACTTCTTTAGTATATATCTGCCTCTCTATCTTATGGAGTTCTGAGGGATTGTATAGAGTAGAAGGTCCAGCAACTATAAAACATTCCCTATAAAGTCGTTCTCTGGTTACTCATGACAGATGCTTTTCCACAAGCCCCGTAGAACGCATAGGACAAAGTTGTAATTAGAACTATACCTGCCATGTTACGAGTCGGTCAAAGGTCACTAAAAAGATATTTTGTCTGTCATTTCTCGCCTGCATCTCGGCTGGTGCTCGTGAACTTTGACACAAAAATATACTTCTTATATGCTTCTTATATACTTATGTGCGTCTTATGCACTTCTTATATGTTGTGGGCATCTCTGTCTGTCTGTCTGTCCGTCTGTCTGTTTGTCTGTCTGTCTGTCTCTCTCTCTCTCTCTCTCTCTCTCTCTCTCTCTCTCTCTCTCTCTCTCTCTCTCTCTCTCTCTCTCTCTCTCTCTCTCTCTCTCTCTCTCTCTATCTATCTATCTATCTATCTATCTATCTATCTTTCTATCTATCTGTATATCTATCTATCTATCTATCTATCTATCTATATATATATATATATATATATATATATATATATATATATATATATATATATATATATATATATATATATTGGCTATTTCTTGGTCGTACGTTAGCCAGTACCAACAACAGAGTTGTGATGACTATTTTGGACCAACAAAGGTCAAAGGTTGCCAGAAATTGCCCCCTTTATTTTTTGCCAATTATCCATTTTATTTTAACCATTGTTGCGACTCAGTAACTGCTACATGTTGTAATTGCTCTCTGTGAGTCCTGACACAATCATGTTTAATGTGTGTATGTTGGAGAGTCACAGGACTCACTGTTATTCTTCAACGTCAATGTTTCATAGTTAAATCCTCTACTGTTTCTACATGGTTTATCATCTGCTAAAATGTTCCCCCCCCCCCCCCCCCGCCACCTCTCTCTCTCTCTCTCTCTCTCTCCTCCGTCCACATTTTGTCAGTCTGAAATACTTCCTTCTCGTGTTCCTCCCTTTCTTCTACGTTCTTACCCTCTCTCGTAATCCTGAGCTCTGTATTTTCTTTCGTCTTTCTCGCACCTCCCGCACGTCCTCACTCAAAGCAGAGCTCTCCTTCCTTTCCCTGTATGGAAGCCTAAGCCTCCTTTTTCTTATTCTATTGGGCGTCCTGCCGCGTAAACTCTCTCTCTCTCTCTTTCTCTCTCTCTCTCTCTCTCTCTCTCTCTCTCTCTCTCTCTCTCTCTCTCTCTCTCTCTCTCTCTCTCTCTCTCTCTCTCTCTCTCTCTCAGCGCCGCCTGTAGAAGGGCCCCTACCTAGGATATCACTACCGCCGTGCCAGCCCTTCCCTTCACCCACCACTCTGTCCCTCGACTCTGACACGTTCTTCCTCCTCCCCAGTGACCTCCATCCCTGTCCTCTCTATTGGATCATACGCTTCTACAACTCCCCCCTCCCCACCCCCACCATGACCAGCAGCCCTCACCGCTTTGACTCCCCGTTGGGGAGGCCACGCCCTCACAGCTCACATGGTGTCGTTGTGGGTAGAGGTGTTAACACTAACACCGCTGACCAGGTCCCCCGTATGTCACACGCCACAGCCATGCTGACACTCTGTGATGAGGAACCTTCCTTCATCCTACACCACATGTACGTTGTCGCTCCCTTTACCCTGGCCTGGCTCCCTCCCTACGCCTTACATCCCTGCCACTGTGGGGACCCCTGGCCAGGCTCCTGTCATACACGTTACATCCCTGCCACTGTGGGGACCCCTGGCCAGACTCCTGTCATACACGTTACATCCCTGCCACTGTCGTGACCCCTGGCCAGGCTCCTGTCATACACGTTACATCCCTGCCACTGTAGGGATCCCTGGCCAGGCTCCTGTCATACACGTTACATCCCTGCCACTGTCGTGACCCCTGGCCAGGCTCCTGTCATACACGTTACATCCCTGCCACTGTAGGGACCCCTGGCCAGGCTCCTGTCATGCATGTTACATCCCTGCCACTGTGGGGACCCCTGGCCAGGCTCCTGTCATGCATGTTACATCCCTGCCACTGTGGGGACCCCTGGCCGGGCTCCTGTCATACACGTTACATCCCTGCCACTGTGGGGACCCCTGGCCAGGCTCCTGTCATACACGTTACATCCCTGCCACTGTGGTGACCCCTGGCCAGGCTCCTGTCATACACGTTACATCCCTGCCACTGTGGTGACCCACCAGCTCCTGTCACACACGTTACATCCCTGCCACTGTGAGGACCCCTGGCCAGGCTCCTGTCATACACGTTACATCCCTGCCACTGTCGTGACCCCTGGCCAGGCTCCTGTCATACACGTTACATCCCTGCCACTGTCGTGACCCCTGGCCAACCTTCGTTCTACACGTTACTCTGACGCCACCTTGGCAGGCCCCCCACACTGCTGCCCTCCACCACCACAAGTCGTACACAGCAAGGGGCACCTCCCTCCACGGCCACTATGACAACCGCAGGTCGACACCTGCCCCTTTAAGTTTCAAATATGAGAGTGAAGTCAGGTTTGGCTGGTGACAGAGGGACATTGATTAAGAGGGAAGGAGGGTAAGATAGGGGTGAGGACACACTGTTGTAGAGGGCCGCTCTGGCCAGGGGAGAGGGAGGCGGGTGAGAGTAACTTGATGGAAAGAAAGGTCTTGCGGAAGGGGAGGTAAAAAGAAAAGTGTGGGAGAGGGAGAAGGGCAGAAGTAATGACGTGACCGTGGTTTGTGGCAGCGAAGTACTTTTAGAGACGTAACGTAAAGTTATGCAATACGCCTCAGTAAGAGAGAGAGAGAGAGAGAGAGAGAGAGAGAGAGAGAGAGAGAGAGAGAGAGAGAGAGAGAGAGGCGGGGTCGGCTGTGTGGTGCGCGGAGGGTCCGGCCAGTGGCTGGGGTGTGGGGAGGAGTGCCAGGAGAGAGTGATAAGGTAGGCACACTGGTGAGGGAGGGTTCAGCTACCGTGATGCAATGTGGTGCACACAAGGAGAATTCAGCCATAGTGACCGAGGCAAGGCAAGGCAAGGCTAGGTACTGTGATGAAAGCAAGGGTGAGAGAGGCACTGTGGGAGCGGGAGTACTTACTTAAGAGTACTTAGGACGAGGTTTTGCCGAAAGACTGGGTTAGCGAGTAGCGTTCACCGTAGGAAACCAAAGAGTCACGAAGACAGAGTTGAGTGTGAGTTATGTGTTATCACGTTATGTACGTGAAGGAGAGATTGCATGTCTGTGGACTTAAAGCCAGCAGCCCAAGTTTGGATGAGGTAGAAAGATAAGACAACTACCTGGGCCGAAGGAGTGACACTGACAGCCACTGACGCGATGGCTTCCTTGCGCAGCCGTCACTAACCCTCCCGATAACGAGGCGGGTAGTACCGGTAATGAACCTCCCTGGTCGGTGGCTGCCTACCACCTACTGGGAGGGAGGGAAGAAGCCAGCCACCGTAGCGGAGGCCTGGGCAAGTTACCTGGCTCACAGGTGTCCGTTTAGACACCGTTAAGGTGAGAAGGTGCGGCCGCTCCACTGTTGTGGAGTGGAGGTGGAGGAGCCTGACATACTGAGAGGAGAGGGGTGAGCCAGGTACTGTAGTGAGGAGGGAGGAGCTTGACACGGAGGGAGGGAGGTGACAGGCACTGTAGTGGCTGAGAGAGGGAGGAACCTGGCACCGTAGTGGTTGAGTAAGAGAGGTAACAGGCACTGTGGTGGCTGAGGGTGGGAGGAGTAAGGCACTGTAGTAGCATGGGGAGGGAGGTGCCAGGCGTTACAGAGGTTGCGGAAGGGAGGTGACCGCCGTTGTAGTGATTGAGGGAGGAACCAAGTGTGTGGTGAGGTGAGGGAGTATTATTGTCCTATGAGCGTACTGTAGCATCTAAGTTCAGGAAATTTTCGTCCTCACTGGTTATGGTTTGCCGAGCATATTATATGTATCTGTAGATCGTAATGATGGCTAATTCTTTCTAATCCTGTAACAATAGTATTAGATCGTATTTATATGTAGGAGTATGATAACCCCTTTCTACGACCTGTCTTTAGGTTTATACTGAAGCAGTCATATGGAAGGAAAATCTTAAGGCAAGGTTCAGAAATGTTTTGTCTTGTGTGTGCGCGTGTGTGTGTGTGTGTGTGTGTGTGTGTGTGTGTGTGTGTGTGTGTGTGTGTGTGTGTGGTGAGTGGAGGCTAGTGAGACATGTTGAGGATCAGGTTATGATAAGTGTATGGGATACGTGTACTGAATTTGGTCAGTGTATCATATTCCACTTGTGGATTGATCCAGTACATGCTAACAGTAAAGATAGAACGTTATTATTTTTTTTATTTAGTAAATGGTGATAAGAACGAGAGAAATACATGGCCGTTACCGTATTTAATCGAGGAACCCATTACAGACGCTCATGATGGCCAAACTGAGCTGGGATTTCCATCATTGTGTTACTAGTAAGTTTTCTGTCGTGTGTTTGAGTCGTACGGCGGGGCTTCTTACAAACCCGCTCACCAGCAGCTAATAAGTCCAGCAGCCCGCTGGGTGAGCGGCAGGAATAACAGCTGGAAACCTTAGAGATGAAGAGATAGGTTCATGATGGAGAGACAGTGGGGAGTGAGGAGATTGTCTTAGAAGTATGAGAGAGAAGAGAAGATGTAGAGGATCAGGGATGTTTGTGTGGGAGGAGAGGGGAGATGGAAGACTAGATCAGACTGGATCTCGGTCCCTGAAGATTTGCAAGTGGTTGTGGAGGACGACTGTGGTGCTGCCTTAGACGGGGTCATGGAAGGAGATAATACGAGAGACTGACGCGCGGGACTGGAAGTCCTCCCTTTCCCCTCCTGTATTATCGCTTCCTAAAAGTCGGATCAGAAGCCAAATAAACGGCCATAAATGGTAAGAAGTTAGCGGGTGAGCTCCTGAAAAGAGAAGAACACAGATTGACTTGAGTAAGAGAATGTTTGGAAGTGAGAATGATAGACAGAGAAGGTTAAGAGATGAGTGACTAAGGGGAACTTTACGTTGACTGTTTGTTCAGTGTAGAAGCCACAGACTTTGGTCCTGGAGGCAGGCGTAAAGTTTGGTACGAGTGTGTAAACATGACTACCTGTCGAATTGTTAAGCATCATTAAAAGCTGAAATATGGAAAGGTTCTTGACCTGCGCAAACGTGTAGGAAGATGTGGAGTACAGATATTACACTGAAGGAATGGCGAATGTACGTACTAGTAGGATATGGGAGGAAGGAAGGAGCGCAAAGGAAGTACTGGTGTTTGTTGAATAATGGTGGAAGGCGAGTTATACTGCACAAGTGTTAAAAATGAAGGAAGGAATAGTCGGTATTATGAGGCTAGTGGTAGATGGGGCCACAGTCGGTAGTGTGAGACTAGTGGTAGATGAAGTCACGATCGGATGTGTGAGACTAGTGGTAGATGGGGCCACAGTCGGTAGTGTGAGACTAGTGGTAGATGAAGTCACGGTCGGTTGTGTGAGACTAGTGGTAGATGAAGTCACAGTCGGTAGTATGAGACTAGTGGTAGATGAAGTCACGGTTGGTAGTGTGAGACTCGTGGTAGATGAAGTCACGGTCGGATGTGTGAGACTAGTGGTAGATAAAGTCACGGTCGGTAGTGTGAGACTAGTGGTAGATGAAGTCACAATGGGTAGTGTAAGATGACTGATGGATCATGCATCAGGACGTTTCTTGCAGAGAAGATTTTACCTCGTAAGTTAGTGAGTGTAATCACTTGATTTACGTTACCTTGAGAAAATTCTAGAAGAGTGGTTGAAAAAACAAATACGTGTAACTGAAGTTCTTGCATATGTGAAAGAAAACGACAACGGAGGCGCACTGGGAAAACACTCCCCTCAGAAATGACAGCGTAGTCAGAACTGAGGAAGGACTGGGATGTTTGGGTTTGGACCTAAGCCGAGGAGAGAGACAGGAGGAGGTGTATGTAAGATTCTTATTCTATTAATCGCTTGATACAGTGTGTATATTGAGGAATCCCTGGCTGTGGGTGAGGAAGAATATCAACCACACATCACCTGCATGTCGTCTATAGCTCATCCAGCTCACCCCTCTCATTCATATAACATTGTTAGGAGTGCTTTACCTTTTAGCATACTCATTTTCGCCCTACCAGATAACATCTCACTCAAGAGTCTTTAGTGCTCTCAGAATCTTCGCCACCTCACGCACCCTTTGACGAGTGATCACTCCCGCTTCCATGATTATATTTCCCTCCATGTTCATTCCCAGATATCTACAAGACTTCTTTTCCTCCATTTTACTCCATTCCGAATTACACCCCAACTAACCTGTCCCTCTAATTTGCTAAGCCTAATTACCTTGCGTTTATTCACATTTTTTCTCAACTTCCTCCTATCACACACTCCTTCAAACTCAGTCACCAACTTCTGCAATTTGTCTCTCGAATCTGCCACCAGTACTTTGTCTTCAGCAAACAACAACTGACTCACTTCCCAGGCCCCCTCATCCCCTAAAGACTGCTTACTCGTCTCGCTCTCCAAGACTCTTGCATTTACCTCCTTCATAACCTTATCCATAAATGAATTAAACTGCCACGGTGACATTACACACCCCTGCTGCATAGAAGCCTTCTCTTGGAACCACCCACTCTGCTTTCTTCCTACTTGTACATGCGCCTTACACCCTTCATCAAACTTTTCAATGCTTGTAGCAACTTTCTTTCCACATCACATATTATTAAGACTTTCCACAAGGCAACTCTGTCACCCTTATGATGTGCTTTCTCCAGACCCATACATTCGCAGACACATGAAATGGATGGAAACCATTCACCACTGGGCACGCTGGGTTCGAAAATGGGACATCTTAAATGATAGTCTAGTGAGCTCACCGTTCGGCAACGACAGGCTAAAAGCTGTACATCTCAGACCAGCTTATATGGTCCAGTGAGATCTCTCGTTACCTCACGTGACCTGAAGCCTCCTTCAGGTCACACACGATCGCACACGAGGCGAATGCTGTAGATCACGTCCACAAGCTCCACGTTGAAGGTAATATCTGTAGCTTGTGCTGTCCACATGAAATACATGGACACAGCCGGTCTGAGATGGTTAGCTTTTCTCCCGTCGTAGACTATCATTTGAGATGGCGTGGGTTCGAATCCCGTGCTCCCAGGGGTGAATTGTATATGTATATTTAATGTATATACAGGTGTTTTTGGGCTCTGGCTGCTTGAGTTTACATCTAGGGTCAGGAGTTACTTTTGGCGAGGCTGTATCGTTAACAGATGACGATAGAGAGTGTATTTTCGTCGAAGAACTCCTCAGAGGAGTCCATCCTGTCCCTACCGTTGTATAGCGCAACCTCACAGCTGCAGGAGCCCACAGATGCGAGTGCTAGTGTTTTAACCCCAGGATCCCTTTGTGAAAGGAATCCTATGGGGTTCCGCATCGCTCAAAAAGCCGGCCATGTCGAATGGTCATGTCCCACAGGCCATGAAAAGTTGTGATGTTGTGTGCGTGTTTTCATCTGTGGGTAAAATGCTGGCGATGTTGAGCAGTAAGATTTCAATGTGTTCATTGCGTCAGTTGCTCTGTGGGCATGAAGGATCTTGACATAAGTTGGATCGCTGTTTGTAGTGTTGTAGGAATGGGTGATGTTCAGAGCAAAGATGAGACAGTGTAACTCGTATAATTCTGGGGAGTGTGGTTTGTGATGGATGTGTAGCCTGGTGTGGTACCAGGTGTCTAAGACATGAGATGGGACGGAGGGAGGTTGTTCAGTGTTTGTCAGGTCATTTCAGTGTGAATATTTTTTGTCCGTGTCGCGTGTGTTGAGGGTGGGGGGGGGACCTTTAGATACAGGTTGCTTAAGTGGGAAGACAAGGGTAAGCTTTTTATTTCTCTTTGGGGGTTAGTGGCTGATTATGTAGGGCCAAATATAATTAGGTGGGATAGTATTGGGTGGATCTTTGTTTGATTTTGTAGATGTTGATTTTTTGTGGTTGCTTGCAGCCAGTGATTGTTCTGAGTGCTCTGTTTTGTGTGATTTGCTGCTTTGTTGTATTTGCTTTTGACAGGATGGACGACCGAGTAAGTCAGGTGCAGTTTATGGTGCAGCGGTTGAATTGATTAAGAAGATATTAAAGGATATATATTTTTTTCAGATCTGGTAGTTCTAAGTGTTTGAAGGTCTTTTCAGTTTGTTTCTTGCTTTTATGCTGATGTTTCTGACGGCTGTCTTGTGATTGTCGTATGTGGTGACAAGAATACTTAGGCGTTTTGTTGATTGGGAGCGACTGGCCATTCATGGTAACGAGAGGGTGCGGGTCGAGTGTTTGGGTTTAAAAGGATGACTGAAAGCTTGTGTGGAGATGGTCTGATGGAGTCTTTGTATTCTGGGTGAGCTACTGTGTTATATGACGTTGCATATATGTTGTTGCGTCTGTGATCAAGATGTTGTGGTGTGACACTCAGGTCGTACGTATACGTGATGACCTTCATACTGTGGTCTGCAGGAGGTAGTGGGAGGCCATGTAGGAAGAGATTGAAGACGGTTAGAAAAAAAAATTGCTATTTGAGGAACTTTTGTGTAGAACCTAAGAGCTTTAGAGGTGAAGCTTTTCTGAGTGACTCTGGCTTGCCGGCCAGATATGAAGTTAGCCAAGTTGTTCTTGTCATTGTTGTTGAAGTTAGTGTCAAGTATCCTTTGTGTGGAGATGTGTCGGGGGACAGTGTCACATGCTTTCTTGATGTCTGTTGCCACTAGTATTGTGCAGGAAGGTAACTGTGAATGTTTGGAGGCATCTCGGATATGTTGTTTGAGGTGTGTGTGTGTGTGTGTGTGAAGTGTGGTAGTAGAGTGACTGGGTTCAAAGCCATGTTGTGTATGTGAGAATGGCATATTTTGCTTGACTCTGTTGTGGATCAGTTTTACAAAGAGTTTGGCTACTGAGGACGGAAGTGATATGTGGCGGTAAGAGAAGCGGAAGTTGGGTGCTGTGCATGGGTTCAGAATGAACTACGTTGGCAAGTTTCCAGTGGGATGTCTGGCATTATATATCGTGTAGGCGGGGGGTGATTGAAGATATCGGTGGGAACCTGGACTCCAATGGGACCAAAGTGTTTTATGTGGAATTTTGAGATGTTTTCATGGGGTGTTGTAGGGGAGGTCTATAACTGCACAGCTTAAATCAGTTGGAGTAAGGATGAATGAGCGATAGTTTCTGGATGGATTTCATTGAAGAATGTAAAGGATTAGAAAATGAAATATAGGGGAAGTAGACAGCAGGCGAGTTGTCCACCTAGCGAAAACTGTATAATTGAAAATGGCGTACCGGTATTATGTAGTTGTACTGCTGTCTTGTACGGTTGATATAACTGGGAACTTTTAACTTCACGTAGCACTGTACGTTTATGTATTCCATCAATATGGAGACGCTCTGAAGTGTTTGATATATGGATTCTTTCTCGTACTATCTTATTCCCGTGATCTCCAAATATCTTCACCAAAACCATTGTAGAAAACGGCGAGGATAACATCTGGAGGATTGAGTTCGTGGCAAACGCTCCACAAGCTCATGATTTTGAAACGTTTACCAAACACTTGATACAGACAGAAATATACGGGTTCATACCGTTGAATGTAATACAGAGTAAGAGAATTATGAGATAAAGTATGAAGGACGTCCCATTTTCGGTGAAAGTGATGTAGTAACAGTGCATAATTAGTGTTAATTGGGAAGGTGCCACGCCGTGTGTTGCGCAACGGAAAACGTAATCATCATAGTTAATTACGTTACAGGGAGTCGTGTCCCTCACAGTGAAGTTGAGAGGCAAAGTTGCTATCGGAGACGAGGAGTAGCGTCCGACCGATGCTTTACGAATGTAAGGGAATACGAACGGCGACAGACCACACCTAACCTGCCGGGTCTGTTGGTGATAGTGGAGGAGACCAAGAACACACAGTGTATCATCAAGTGAGACCAAGAACACTCAGTGTATCATCTAGTGAGACCAAGAACACACTGTGTATCATCAAGTGAGACCAAGAACACTCAGTGTATCATCTAGTGAGACCAAGAACACACACAGTGTATCATCTAGTGAGACCAAGAACACACAGTGTATCATCTAGTGAGACCAAGAACACACACAATGTATCATCTAGTGAGACCAAGAACACATAATGTATCTAGTGAGGCCAAGAACATACAGTGTATCTAGTGAGGCCAAGAACATACAGTGTATCTAGTGAGGCCAAGAACATACAGTGTATCTAGTGAGGCCAAGAACACGCAGTGTATCTAGTATGACCAAGAACATGCAGTGTATCTAGTGAGAGTAAAAAATGACAGGGAAAAATTTACGGCAGATATTTTAAACTACGAAGACCCAACACTCCTCTCATACGTGTATGTGGCCGTTATTCCAATAATGTTTGTTCATGAGTTATGTGTATGATGAACAGTCGCATCGTTCAAAGTGTAACCCTTACCTCGGAGTTTGTATTCATTAATGCTAGTGAAATTAGACTGATCTAGTCTTATGTAGCTGCTTACATCAAGACTGGTGAAACTGGTGATTTCCCATCAGGCGATCATAGCCTAGCGGTAGCGCTCCCTCCTGTTGCACAGGGGTCCCGGATTCGTTCCTGACTGTTGGAGGTTTGTATGATATATATATATATATATATATATATATATATATATATATATATATATATATATATATATAGAGAGAGAGAGAGAGAGAGAGAGAGAGAGAGATAAGAAAGCGATAGAGTGTAAGAAAGTAAACTCTAGATTGGTATGGGTAAAACTGAAAGCGGATGGAGAGAGATGGGTGTTTATTGGTGCCAGTGCACCTACTCATGAGAAGAAAGATCATGAGAGGCAAGTGTTTTGGGAGCAGCTGAATGAGTGTTTTAGCAGCTTTGATGCACGAGACCGGGTTATAGTGATGGGTGATTTGAATGCAATGGTGAGTAATGTGGCAGTTGAGGGAATAATTGCCGTACATGGGGTGTTCAGTGTTGTAAATGGAAATGGTGAAGAGCTTGTAGAATTTGTGTGCTGAAAAAGGACTGGTGATTGGGAATACCTGGTTTAAAAAGAGAGATATACATAAGTATACGTATGGAAGTAGGAGAGATGGCCAGAGAGCGTTATTGGAATACGTGTTAATTGATAGGCGCGTGAAAGAGACTTTTGGATGTTAATGTGCTGAGAAAGGCAACTGGAGGGATGTCTGATTATTATCTTGTGGAGGCGAAGGTGAAGATTTGTAGAGGTTTTCAGAAAGGATATGTGGTGTGAAGACAGTGGTAAGTGTAAGTGAGCTTGGAAAGGAGACCTGTGTGAGAAGTACCAAGAGAGATTTAGTGCAGAATGGAAAAAGATGAGAGCAAATGACGTAAGGTGAGTGGAGGAATGGGATGTATTTAGGAAAGCAGTGATGGCTTGCGCAAAAGATGCCTGTGGCATGAGAAAGGTGGGAGGTGAGCAGATTAGGAAAGGTAGTAAGTGGTGGGATGAAGAAATAGAATTGTCAGTGAAAGAGAAGAGAGAGGCATTTGGACGATTTTTGTAGGGAAATAGTGCAAATGACTTGGAAATGTATACAAGAAAGAGGCAGGAGGTCAAGAGAAAGGTGCAAGAGGTGAAAAAGAGGGCAAATGAGAGTTGGGGTGAGAGAGTATCGTTAAATTTTAGGGAGAATAAAAAGGTGTTTTGGAAGGAGGTAAATAAAGTGCGTAAGACAAGAGAACAAATGGGAACATCGGTGAAGGGGGCCAATGGGGAAGAAATAACAAGCAGTGGTGAGGTGAAGAGGAGATGGAGTGAGTATTTTGAAGGTTTGGTGAAAGTGTTAGATGATAGAGTGGCAGATATAGGGTGTTTTGGTCGAGGTGGTTTGCGAAATGAGAGGGTCAGGGAGAGTGGTTTGGTAAACAGAGAATAGGTTGTGAAAGCTTTGTGGAAGATGGAAGCCGGCAGGGCGGCGGGTTTGGATGGTATTGCAGTGGAATTTATTAAAAAGGGGGGTGACTCTGTTGCTGATTTGTTGGTGAAGATATTTACTGTATGTATGGTTCATGGTGAAGTGCCTGAGGATTGGCGAAATGCATGCATTAGTGCCACTGTACGAAGGCAAAAAGGATAAAGGTGAGTGTTCAAATTACAGAGGTATAAGTTTGTTGATTATTCCTGGGAAATCATATGGGAGGGTATTGATTGAGAGGGTGAAAGCATGTACAGAGCATCAGACTAGGGAAGAGCAGTGTTGTTTCAGAAGTGGTAGAGGATGTGTGGATCAGGTGTTTGCTTTGAAGAATGTATGTGAGAAATGCTTGGAAAAACAGATGGATTTGTTCGTAGCATATATGGATCTGGAGAAGGCACATGGTAAAGTTGATAGAGATGCTCTGTGGAAGGTATTAAGAGTATATGGTGTGATAGATAAGTTGCTAGAAGCAGTGAAAAGATTTTATCGAGGATGTACGGCATGCGTACGAGTAGGAAGAGAAGAAAGTGATTGGTTCCCAGTGAATGTCGGTTTGCGGCAGGGGTGCGTAATGTCTCCATGGTTGTTTAATTTGTTTATGGATGGGGTTGTTAGGGAGGTGAATGCAAGAGTTTTGGAGAGAGGGGGCATGTATGCAGTCTATTGTGGATGAGAGGGCTTGGAAAGTGAGTCAGTTGTTGTTCGCTGATGATACAACGCTGGTGGCTGATTCGGGTGAGAGACTGTGCAAGCTGGTGGCTGAGTTTGGTAAATTGTGTGAAAGAAGAAAGCTGAGAGTAATTGTGAATAAGAGCAAGGTTATTTGGTTTCGTAGGGTTGAAGGACAAGTCAATCGGGAGGTAAGTTTGAATGAAGAAAAACTGGAGGAAGTGAAGTATTTTAGATATCTGGGAGTGGATTTGGCAGCGGATGGAACCATGGAAGCGAGAGTGAGTCACAGGGTGGGGGAAGGGGCGAAGGTTCTGGGAGCGTTGAAGAATGTGTGGAAGGTGAGAACGTTATATCGGAGAGCAAAGATAGGTATGTTTGAAGGAATAGTGGTTCCAACAATGTTATATGGTTGCGAAGCGTGGGATATAGGTAAGGTTGTGCGGAGGAGGGTGGATGTGTTGGAAATGAGATGTTTGAGGACAATATGTGGTGTGAGGTGGTTTGATCGAGCAAGTAATGAAAGGGTAAATGAGATGTGTGGTAATAAAAAGAGTGTGGTTGAGAGAGTAGAAGAGGGTGTATTAGTTTGGTCACATGGAAAGAATGAGTGAGGAAAGATTGACAAAGAGGATATATGTGTCAGAGGTGGAGGGAACGAGGAGAAGTGGGAGACCAAATTGGAGGTGGAAGGATGGAGTGAGAAAAATTTTAAGCGATCGGGTTGAAAGGCGTGCAAGGAATAGATTGAATTGGAACGATATGGTATACCGAGGTGGACGTGCTGTCAATGGATTGAACCATGGAACATTTTGTGGGTCCTATATGTGGAAAAGAAGCTATGGTTTCGGTGCATTACACATGACAGCTAGAGACTGAGTGTGAACGAATGTGGCCTTAGTTGTCTTTTCCTAGCGCTACCTCGCGCGGGGGGAGGGGGGGGTGCCATTTCGTGTGTGGCGGGGTGGCGACGGGAATAGATGAAGGCAGCAAGTATGAATATGTACATGTGTATATATGTATATGTATGTATACGTTGAGCTGTATAGGTATGTATATACGCATGTGTGGGCGTTTCCCTGGATTTAGATCGTCAGACATTATTGCACTTATTATAGTTTATCTTTTAGTCTTTACTCCTATTGTGTAATACTCAACGCTTATCAATATCTCAATTCATTTTTCACTCTGAAGCACAATCTGTCAGTGGCTGTGTCAGCCTGCAGCTGTAGACGTTTTTTGTTTGTTGCAGATTCACCTCCCAGTATCGTCTGAACTTTGGTATTTTACACCTGAGATACTTAACGATGACTCATATATATATATATATATATATATATATATATATATATATATATATATATATATATATATATATATATATATATATATATATATATATAGCGGGGGGCTGGAAATCCTCCCCTCTCGTTTTTTTTTTAATTTTCCAAAAGAAGGAATAGAGAATTGGGCCAGGTGAGGGTATTCCCTCAAAGGCCCAGTCCTCTGTTCTTAACGCTACCTCGCTAATGCGGGAAATGGCGAATAGTTTGAAAGAAAGAAATATATATATATATATATATATATATATATATATATATATATATATATATATATATATATATATATATATAAATAGATTGGTTCCAAGACTGTTCCTTGCGGCACCCCACTTGTTACGTCTAACAGTTCTAAGCCTAGACCCTTTTTTACTCGTGTTTTTTTTTTTCTTTTTTTTTTTTTTTACATGCAGTTAAGCTATTTTCAAGCCACTGAAGTACATCATCTGTACCATGTAACCTAATTTTTGTTGATGGTCTTTGATGAGCGATTTTATTGTAAGCTTTCTGAAAATCTAATTAGCTAACATCAGCAGATGTACTTTCATCATAAATACTATTATCATAAAACAGTCAAGCAGATTTATCTGACTTGTAACGTTGAGTCGAAAGCATGATGTAACTCGGTGAACAGATCATAATTCTTTATATGATTTACAGTTATGTCTGAGATGATGGTTTCTGTAAGTCTGCCGATTAGATACGTCAAACTAATTGGAGATAATCTCTGGCTAGGGAATTGTGACTTGGTTTGAGACGAGCCGTCAAGGGCTTTATTATCTCATTCTTATCTTCTTTTCCATTGTTCCCAGATAAGACCTACCAGGGCCTGCAGTTTTATTTACCTTCCCACTGTTTGACGTAGGCAGTTTACGTCAGTATGTTTCGAAGTTTATCATTCGCTAGCAGTAGGACCGCAGCTGAGAAGCGAGTTGTCTTTCGTGTAAATTGTGGATGATAAGTTTTAATATTTTTTGCTTTATGTTCGTCCCCATGAACCAGAAAGCCGTTTTCCGTATATACTGGACCATTTGAATGGAGAATGACTCTTGATTCTTTCATAACAATATGATTCTTATGTAATTCTTTTGCTATTGTCAGATATATGGTTTTCATGGTGACATTTCCTCTAATGCATTCATTTTCTTCTGCCCTTGTTCGTTTAGAATTATTTTATGTGGGTTACAAGATTATTTGCAAGTATATTTTGGTATTAGGCAATATTTTATTCCTCTTGATTTTTGCTTAGTTCTGAATAATGACCGTCTGCTACACATTGATAGGCATGTTCCCTCCACTGCTTTGAAAGTCACACTGAAACTTTTCCAAATTACGTCCTAATCATTTGCACGTGAGATATCATCCGAGATTGTCCTGTTAAGAACAGTGCGAATATTTGTGTTCACTGGTCATCAACTCTCTCATCTACCTCTGTTATCTGAGCAGAGGTCGTAAATTAACCCCCTGATCATTCAACTACGAATATTCTCTCTCCGCATAAAAATGATGAATCGATCAATCAAGTATCTGTTTCAAAACATGACTCACTCTATTACTGCCTGTCTTTCTTGTGGTTGACATATTATGATTGATTAGATTGTTAAGGATATATATTCTCTTACCGACAATTATTAGAAATGTAAGAACATTTAAACTGTGATGTAACGGACGATTGCGTACAGGTGCTGCTAACAGGCACACGGTGATTAACCTTGACTGGTGAGACTTGCCACTGATACCAGTTGCCTTAGATGGAGGCGTTGAATTATGGCCAGGATGCAGGTGTGGGTGGGTGCTAGGAATGACATGAGATGCCATGGGTCATGATGGACACGAACTGTCTCCACAAAACCTAACCTTTCGTTGGCCTGATTGATGATGGAGTTATTTGGTAATGTTGTTTGTAAAACTTTTTAGTTTTTGCTTGTACTAGTTCATGATGTGTTGCTTTGTGTTTCTACAGTTGAATTGTTTTTTTTTGTGTTGCAGGTGTGTGTGTGTGTAAGTGTGTGGTGCGGCGGGTTAAAGTTGTCTTCCAGACGCTGTTGCTGAGCCATGAGGCGGAGTGCCGGCTGCTGCCTGCCTCTCCCTCCTGCAGGCGTAACCTTGGTCAAGGGTAGGACCACCCCGGCTCATGCCTCCTCTCTCTCTCTCTCTCTCTCTCTCTCTCTCTCTCTCTCTCTCTCTCTCTCTCTCTCTCTCTCTCTCTCGCTCTCTCTCTCTCTCTCTCTCTCTCTCTCTCTCTCTCTCTCTCTCTCTCTCTCTCTCTCTCTCTCTCTCTCTCTTCTCTCTCTCTCTCTCTCTCTCTCTCTCTCTCTCTCTCTCTCTCTCTTTATATAATTTTTTTTTCGAATGTATATGTAGAATGTTTGTTTTATGTAATGATAATAGTGATATTGATTAACGGTGTATTGAATCTGCTACAATGACAGCCTGAATATATATATATATATATATATATATATATATATATATATATATATATATATATATATATATATATATATATATATATATATATATATAAAGTACATACACACTGGTGCTATAGAATATAGGAAGGGGTGATAGAACAACCTTCACGCAAATGCAGTTTGCATGTAGAAGATGGTAAATAGACATGTTACTAATGAAGCCTGCAATGGGTGGGCTGGACTCATAAGGGACCGATGCAGTTGTGCTGCCGATCTGCAACTAAGGAACGAGGGGTCTCAGGTGGCAGGGGGTGCCGGTGGCGGGGTAGTGGAGTCGCTTCATCCGAAACTGTCGAATGAAGTCTAATTTATCGGGAGGGTCAGTGTGTGGAGTACCTCTTGTTAGGTGGTGCAAGAGGCACCGTGGATGATCTTGCGTGCCCTGTGGTTGTGTGGTGGTTAAGGAAGAAGATCAGGCAAGGGAGATATAGGGGAGTTTGGGAAGAAAAAGGTTATGCAGATGTTCTCAAGTTCGTGTGCGTGGAGTTCCAAGTGTCTCATCTTGACGGTAAATGTAGACACGACAGCTGGAAGATTAGTTGATGGTACTTACGTGTTCCTTCCAGCTTAGTTTACCGACGAAAGCGACACGAGAAACTTGTGGGATTGAATAAACTGCTGCAGGAGGCTGGGACGCAGTGAGATGGCTAGTGGGTGGGACCTGGTTGGAAGCTAAGGTGACGTGCATAACCAGCCACAGTTGATGACGACGTGGTGTGCCGCGGTCTATTTCTCGAGGCTGTTCAGTTGTTGCAGAGGAACAAGTGGCCAAGTAGGATGTTGTTGATGGCAATGCCAATGGCAGAGCGGTCAATGTACTGTTATCGGTCAGGTGCATCTATCAAAGCATCTCTAATAGAAGTGAGAAACGGGAGATATTCCACTTTTCTCTCTCAGGAACGCGTAAATGATGGAGGCGAACAGCCCGACGAAGCTGACTGAGGAAGTCTACCAATCAATCTATGAGCATTTTTTGGCAGCCCAAAGTTCATGGTTTTGTTAATGGTTGACTGGGTCGAAAATCATGGACGAGTCATCAAACTTGGAAAGTAAAGAAATCCTGATGGCTGTTGTAGGCGGAGTCTAGGATGAGGGTGTCCTGGGATCTTACAATGTCTGTGTAAGCCAAGCTAAATATAAAGCATTCACACAGTAAGCTGGGGATCAAGCATCGTGGTGGCAGTGGGCTCAACTCGGTGCGAGTCTGTGAGCTTGCTGACTGCAGTACTGGGGAGAACCACGTGTGACCCCTCCAGTCAGCGGAGCACTCTGACTGATGGGGAGGCACTGATGGTGGAGCTGAGGGTCCGGCTAGCTCAGGGACCAGCTTGAAGAGTCTCATTCGTGAGTCTGTATTCGTTGTGGTGTGGCGTGTCAGTACGCATGGATCAGCTTCTTATCTTTCACCTTATCATCTCGTCATACTTTATCTGAGCACAAGTATGAAATGAGCTAATTCATTGGTCTTGCCTATCAACGTCTAACCTGCGTAAAACTAATGTGACAAATTTGGTACACGTAAAGATTTAAGACCATGAGATTCTTCGTGAAATGTACGTGTGTATGATCCAGCTCACCGTCTGCATGCTTTGTGTGGCAAAAAGTGCTTGTCCGATGCGTGCTCTTATGCTACCAGCGAACCGGGTCATGAATGGTACCACTTATTTTCTAATGAATACTTGTTAAGCGGTTATTACTGCGAAACATTTTGATATTCCGTCCGTCAGAGAAAAAAGATCCTTGCTTTCTGAACCAGATATTTGGTATCGGCAAAAAATTCCTTATTAAGACCATATCTTAGTGTCGGCAAAACTTTCCCTTTGTATTGAGACCTTATCTTAGTATCGGCAAAACTCTCCCTTCTCATTGAGACCATATCTTCGATTATCTTAGCCTGTGTCAGCGTGGATACGTAGTCTGTCTCTGTGGGAGCAGGATACACTCCTCCAGTCGTGCCTACGTCAGTAAGTTCGCAGAATTTGCACAGCAGCAAGAGATGAAACCATTTTTTTTTTTTTTTTTTTTAAGTTTTATACTTTTTCTACTGTTTCTTTACATATGATAAACTGATTTTTGTAAATATGTAACATCATTGAAAACTTGAGGATATGCTTCTTTCTTAAAAAGACAGTGAAAATGTTCATATCATTAATCAGATGTACAGAAAACTATCGAAAAAACTCTGTCATCAAAGATTATTAGTAGAAATTAAGTCACATGGTATAGATGGTGTTGGACTTAGACTGTTGGAATATTGGTTGGCTGGGCGTAAACAAAGGGTAGTGACTGGCGGTGAAGCTTCAGAATGGCTGGAGGTAACAAGTGGTGTGCCACAGGGATCAGTCTTGGGACCCTTTCTCCTTTCTGATGTACTCAAAGAAAATTTGGCTTTCGGGACCAGATAGAAGCCTAGCTATATTCCTCAAACAGATGAAGAGAACGATAGTAACACCAACGATGGTCCTGGTGAGCCGGTGCCTATACGATAGTAGTATAGCTCACGTCCACAAAGTATCACTTGTGTCGTTAATACACCGGAGTCAATCTAACGCACCACTGAAAAAGTATAGACATGTCATTATGAAGTCTTATATGATAAAAGTATTTGAGATCATTATTAGGAAACTCATACCGAGAAATAACTAGCAATAGCAACCTTTACGAAGTCCAATTTTGATTAAACGAGGAGAGATTTCTCGGGAGGGGGCTGTTGGTACAATGCAAAAGCAGAAATGAATCGATAATATAAGGAAATATAATGGATAGTGTTCATCCTTAACTTGATGATGGTATTTGACTGAGCCAGATAAAGTATCGAAATATGAAAGTTAACCTAACATTGTATCAAAGTGTTATTAACAGACAGAAAATTCAAGACAATGGTGTATGGAACTGTGTCGAACGAGAAGGGGGATGTATTAGTAGTGCTAGAATAATCAGGATCAGCCTCTGTATTGTTTATTATAATCATATCTGATATCAAGGAGACAGTGTAAGAAGGTATAGTATGATGCTTTGTGCAGACGACACTAGAGTACATGGAATGTTGGGAAGAGAAAATGGTAGATAGATAAAACTGCATTAAGTCTTGAATACAACATACAGGTGGCCACAGACGAAGCTGATGGAATTCATTGAGTGCAAATATGAACAAGTGAATCATGGTTTGACGGGCAACACAGTAAATACACCATGTAGAGTGCCAGAGGAAAAAGACGGTGATAACGAAGAGAAAGATGAAGACGTAGGAAATGATAATATTGGAGATAACGTTTAAAAATCTCATACAAGGACGTCAAGGAATCAGTGTACTGATGATGATAACCACGAGAGACAGGAAGCCAGTGCTCAAGATGCACAGTGCAGGATGAAGAAGTAATACTGACTCCCGCTGTGTTGTCTGGTCACCCGGCAATACAAGCTGAGATTAACGAATTGGAGAAAATTAACAAACACTTGACGAGGAATGTCGAGGAAATAACACACACACACACACACACACACTCACACACACACACACACGGCCGATCTCCAAAGGGTGAAAGATCTCGAACCATTTAGTGTAGAGAGGAAAGGAAGATGCATCATGACCCCAGACTTGGCAGCAAGCAGAGGGCAAGACAACACACTAGCATTAAACAACCTGACAGCATGGAGGGAACATACGAATGATGAATAATGGGAACCCAACAACATCTTTGGTTCTTTTTGATGTTCGGCCAAACGAAGGCAGATGCCTGGAAAGAGCGAAAACCGACACGTTTAAAAGTAAGCTTATGTCTGAGCACCGTTGCGGATGAACCCAAGGTAGACACCAGAACAATGAGTGTGCTCACACACAGGAAATACCTGGCAGGATTGTAAAACAAGCGGGGTATGTGCGGTGAGCGCTACGCGTCAGCTCTGCCACACGGCGGGATCTCCTACTAGGGACTTCCAGGTGAATACTACAGTTGCTGCTGGGGTCATTATTATTATTATTATTGTTATTATTATTATTATTATTATTATTATTATTATTATTATTATTATCATTATTATTATTATTGTTGTTGTTGTTGGTAGTAGTAGTACTATTACTAGTATTATTAGTACCACTGCCACTACCACCACCACTACTACTACTACTACCACCACTACTACTACTGCCACCACCACCACTACTACTACTACTACTACTACTACTACTACTACTACTACTACTACTACTATTTCTACTACTTCTACTACTGCTACTACTACTACTACTACTACTACTACTACTACTACTACTACTACTACTACTACTATAACTATTACTATAACTATTACTACTACTTCTGGTGCTGCTGTAATTGGCTCACGTCTGCTGTTCTTGGCGTGGTAGTTCACTCATAAGAAGCAGTACGGGTAGCCAGCCATTCCAAGTTTAGGAAAAGTAAACTGACAAGGTAGATTGTGAGTGTACCTCAGGATGACAGATTATGAGTAGGCCTGATGGTGACTGATTGCGAGTGTACCTCAGGTTGATAGATTATGAGTGGGCCTGATAGTGAATGATTGTGAGTGTACCTCAGGTTGACATTATGAGTGGGCCTGATGGTGACAGATTGCGAGTGTACCTCAGGTTGATAGATTATGAGTGAGCCTGATAGTGAATGATTGTGAGTGTACCTCAGGTTGACATTATGAGTGAGCCTGATAGTGAATGATTGTGAGTGTACCTCAGGTTGACATTATGAGTGAGCCTGATAGTGAATGATTGTGAGTGTACCTCAGGTTGATAGATTATGAGTGAGCCTGATAGTGAATGATTGTGAGTGTACCTCAGGTTGATAGATTATGAGTGAGCCTGATAGTGAATGATTGTGAGTGTACCTCAGGTTGACATTATGAGTGGGCCTGATGGTGACAGATTGTGAGTGTACTTGAGGAGGATATTAAGAACTGTGCCTCAGTACGTCAGCAGTATACCTTCGGCTCACACGGCAGATCAATAGTGTAGTTGTGTTAGTCATCAGGAAAATTCCGGTTTACATAGTAGAGCCACGATATAGTTCCGAGTCACGCAGAGGATGTCGAGTATAAGAACTAGGCTATGTAGTTGGTGATCAATATTACGTCGCGTCATATAGCACTTGGATAACATGGATCCGGGCCGGGGGCCTCTGTCTCTCTTACTTGCTCATTATAACTCCAGGTCACATACCAGATTAACAGTATTACCTCCGGGTCAGAGGAAAAGCAAGGCTATAGCTCCGGGTCATGCAGCAGAACAGCAGCATATGATATAAGGTCACACGGGTTAGCATTGTAAAATCTGAATTGTGTATTCCAGATCAAGAGAAAATAATTTCACCTCATTCACTTCATGTTTGTCTATTGATGATCTGTTTTACGTCTCCTTTTGCCTTCTTTGTAATCTTCCCATCCCTACATAAAAAGCGGCGCGCCCTCACAACCAGACCAGTGCCCAACTCTCTATGATATCTTCACCCTCATCAGTTCCTCAGGATGGTCTTCAACTCTTTGCATACTTCGTCTTCCACTCCACGAGTTACCCCTTCCTTTCCTGCACCTCTTCCCTCCTCAGCACCACTTCTCACGCATGTCCCTCCAGAAGTACCTCTTCAAAATCCCTCTCTTTTTTTTTCTCCAAAATCTTTAGGTTTTCGTAATTCACAAGCACCTTCTTTTTACCCTATTTTCCTGCAAGAACTTTTATTATTCATCTGTATGTCTCCCTTTCATCGTCACTGTCTTGAACAGTCATCAGCTTATCATGTCATATCCTCTTTATCTCCTCATTCAACTTCCTTACATCTTTACAGCACGTGCATGTGGTCCCCCCCCCCCCTCTCTCTCTCTCTCTCTCTCTCTCTCTCTCTCTCTCTCTCTCTCTCTCTCTCTCTCTCTCTCTCTCTCTCTCTCTCTCTCCTCTCTCTCTCTCTCTCTCTCTCTCTCTCTCTCTCTCTCTCTCTCTCTCTCTCTCTCTCTCTCTCTCTCTCTCTCTCTCTCTCTCTCTCTCTCTCTCTCTATATATATATATATATATATATATATATACTCAGACCTCGCAGCTCTACATCTCTGTAGCAGCTTAGGGTCACCACAATTTTCACCTGTCCTCGCAGGACGTCAGCTTAAACCTGCGCTAATTGGTCTATAGATCCTTCATATGTCTTCTAATCCATTTGTCCTCCTGTGTTCTTGGGCGATCTTATTAACCTGTCTAATATAGCTTTATTATCCCCACTGAACTTGCCATGTTCTTCTTTACTCACTACACGCGTCATGCTGTCGTTATCTGTGATCTGTGCCTTGGTCTCTACACACACACACACACACTTACACACACACACACACACACTTCTCCTGAGGGCAGTCCTTTGTGACACCCAACGCCAGTGATGTATGTGTTCCACGTCTACAGCCGTCCGAGTCTGTTTTCGTGGCAGCGAATCCTTACTTTCCCACTGCTCCCTCTCCCATACTCTCCCTTACCCTCCCGTCAAAATAAGCTTCGCTCTCTCGGGTATATTTCGTTAAATGTTAAGTTCTCTTCTGAATGCGACTCCAACCCTCTCTCTCTCTCTCTTTCCTGTCATTGCATCACGACACACATACACACACACACACACACACACACACACACACACACACACACAACTTTGACCATCATTTTAAACCCCTACCTCTAAATTCTGGAGCCAGTAGCCTCGACCTTTGCCGCTCTGACCTCACACGCTTTACTCCTTTACGTGAGTAAAACTTTCCTCTCGTCGCTCAGTTTGTCTGGCACGCATCTAACTGTACATTACATTCTGAAAATCATGTCCCTCATACCTCTCACACTCCACTAAGCTGTACACCCTCCTGCACATCTCGTTGTATGGCGTCTCCAGACACGCGGTCGACGCTGGAGAACTCATGTAATATTTGCAGGGTTAGGGACGGCAGAAGGAAGGGGGAGGGAGGCGACGCCCAGAAAGCCTCCCTAGGCCGTGGGATGTTGCTGGCCAGGTAGTGTCATGTGTCGTGACATCGTCCGTGTTCGCTAACCAGGCTCAGGACGCAGAGCTCTACCGCTGAAGATAGTAACTCGTGTTACAGTAGATTTGGATATGGTTACCACGGGGGGTCACATTACAGCCGTGTGAGAACCGACTTGGTCTTTTCAAGATTTTAGCTCAGACGCTGGGTGGACAAGATATGACCTACGTCGCGAGTACACTTTACAGTAGATGACCCCCTTCCCCTGCTGCTGCTGTTCCTGCTTCCGCTTCGTTAAATCAGTGGGACTGTAAATATGTGGAACACGTTAGATTAGTAAATTGCGACAGCGTATCTAACGTTAAGGCCAGATCATGCGAAGCAGCTTCTTACACACACACACACACACACACACACACACACACACACACACACACACACACACACACACGCACACACACACCAGCCAGGAGACTTTTTAGTCCCGGCAGTGAAGGTACCGTAACACGAATTCATGTTAAGGTTTCTTGTTTAATCATCCAGTTGAGCAGCAGTAGAAAACTGCTTTCATATCACTGCCGCTGAGAACTGATCCATCACATGGCTAGTTATGTCTGTGAACGCCCGTGTGGGATTACTTCGTATCAATTTGTGACAGGAAGAGTTTTTTGCACTCGTGTTGCCCCGTCTCTTAACCTTGTATATATGTATCATGTCTTTACTCTTATGTCAGTATGAACACACACACACACACACACACACACACACACACACACACACACACACACACACACACACACACACTAACCTAAGCTAAGTACCCATTTATTGACCGGCAGTAGTAGGAGGATGAACACCTGGGTTGGGTGTAAGCCGCCTGCCACGCCAAGGATCCAAAGCTCGCGCAAGTACGACCCCAGGAGAGACCCATGTTGACGCATGGTCAGTAACGCTAACTACACGACGGAGGCCCGTGTGTGTGTGTGTGTGTGTGTAATTGCATGTTTGTACAGATCGGGGAAGAAGTTCTACAATCGCCTGTATGAGCTTCCTACGAGAACCTACGAAGACATTTTGCCAGAAGGCTGGGATAGCACGTAAGAGCACGAGGTGCACCCGTATTATGATGGGTGAACCCTAGATTTAGTATTGGATGAACGGTGTGGCAACCGTCAGGGACCCCCATCACGGACCAGTGAGTCTTGTGGGTGGCAACACTGGCGCGATGTAGAACACCTCGGAAATGTTACAGAAAATGAAGTGGACTAGTTCGTACCTTTACTTTTACGACTATCTTTTTTTTTTTTATTGTGATAGTTGGATTAGTTATTTTGAAGAGAAGTTGAGATAATGAGAGAATGAAGATCGTAAAATATTGAGAAGTGAAGGCTGGAAAAAAAGTATCTGGAGCAACAGACTGTGAGGGGAAATAGACGCGGGGGGAAAAAAAAACAAAAAACGGGAAAATGAGGAAGAGAACGTAACTGGACGGTAATGTGAAGGTTAACACGGTAGGCACTGAAACATGGCAGCTGGAACCCCGAGAATTTCCTGTGTCCCTCGAGTTCCCGGCCGCCTCGCCTGGCTAACCACCCCCGCCTGCTGGGGTGCTTGGGCCCTGGCCATACCCTCTCCTGCTGTTGCCTGGCGGGCTGACCATCCCTGCCTGCTTGGGTGGTGTTCCCCTCCCAGGGGGGTGGGTGACCCCCCCTAGCAAGTAGCCCAACGCCGCCGGTCCTGACGCTCAGGGCCGGCTGACGTACGCATCAACAAGTGAAAGTATTGACAGGGGTGAGCGACCTCTGTGGCCAGCGAGACCGGAAATGTCCCCCTGTGATTGATTCCTTGCGTGTTTCCGGTGAGTCTTGCTCTTGTTACTCTCGATGTTTGACCCTTGTCCCACGCTGACCCCGAGCACGTCACGCAACCAGGTCAACTGTAGGAGGCCTCTTGTGCGACATCAGGTACGCCCGGAGTAGGGTAGGTCCTTCCTCCAGCAGGCAAGTTCTAATGCACACCCTTTAGGAAATGCCCTACGGCGCGGGTCCTCGTGGCCACCATGCTGGCCACAAGGCCGGATTGATTTACGGTGCGGCGGGAGGTGTGTGGGAGCGAGGGCCGGGGCCGCCGTGCTCCAGTCAGGTGTCAGTGACCCCGACCTAGGCCAGGACGTTCCCCTCGTCCGCCCAGAGCCATCCCCTCACCCCTCCAGAACGTTCTTCCCTGGGGCTTCGACACTACCACGCGGGCCACAACACTTCCCCTCCGCATACACTCGCTGAGGCAGGAGGCTCAAGGTCTGCTGGCTGTAGCCTCCTACACGGTTAGAAATATTTCTCTTCATTTTTTTTCCATTGCAGTTCTAGTTGTTTAACGGGTGACTGACTCTATGTCGGGACAGGGTTAAGCTTTTAATGGTTAATTGTTATGATTATGTTAATCCCATTTACGGTGAGTAATGCTTATGTTATACACTCACTCAGGGCAAATGAGTGTGTTACGGTAGTGGGGGGTCGGGGCGGGGCGCCACCCTCGGCAACAAGAGTGCTCGGGGCCGACAGGGGGCCATAACCTCCCCCGGCGGTGTTTCGTCACTTTTGTTATGCTTTCCTCCTGGTGGAGCGAGGCGGGCCTAGTGTCACTGACCCGCCTCACACACACACACACACACACACACACACACACACACACACACACACACACACACACACACACACACGACCCGCCTCACACACGTCCTGCTGAACAGTTCTGCGAAAGCTGGAGGGACATACCATCAGATTTGGTAAGAAACTTAAGATTATGTGAGGAAATATTATCACGGTGTTCGAGTGGTGATTGATTGTAGAAACATTAATGAGAACATGTTGATATACAAAAATTAAGAAGTTGTACAACAGCAGAGAATGTTCAAGAGGGGGGGGGGGGGGGGCACACGAGTGTAAACGTCTCCCTCCCTCACACACGCACAGTGCAGATAGGTAATTACACACACACACACACACACACACACACACACACACACACACACACACACACTGTGGTGCCACACGAGCGTAGAACTGGCATCATAAAAGTAAGTAATTACAAGTAGGTAATTAGCAGCACCTGCTGCGCTACACTCCGCCATACCAATGTGGCTCCCCCATTGTTGGTGTGGGTCCTAACTGCGAGACGTTCCTCGTACCTGGTATTCCCACGAGACGCCCCTCGTACCTGGTGATCCTACGAGACGCTCTTCGTACCTGGTGATCCTACAAGACGTTCCTCGTACCTGGTGATCCTACAAGACCCCCCTCGTACCTGGTGATCTTACGAGACGCTCTTCGTACCTGGTGATCGTACAAGACGCTCCTCGTACCTGGTGATCCTACGAGACGCTCTTCGTACCTGGTGATCCTACAAGACGTTCCTCGTACCTGGTGATTCCACAAGACGCCCCTCGTACCTGGTGATCCTACGAGACGCTCTTCGTACCTGGTGATCCTACAAGACGTTCCTCGTACCTGGTGATCCCACAAGACGCTCTTCGTACCTGGTGATCCTACGAGACGCTCATCGTGCCTGGTGATCCTACAAGACGTTCCTCGTACCTGGTGATCCTACAAGACGCCCCTCGTACCTGGTGATCCTACAGGACGCCCCTCGTACCTGGTGATCTTACAAGACGCCCCTCGTACCTGGTGATCCTCCAAGACGCTCCACGTACCTGGTGATCCTACAAGACGCCCCTCGTACCTGGTGATCCTACAAGATGCTCCACGTATCTGGTGATCCTACAAGGCGCTCCTCGTACCTGGTGATCCTACAAGACGCTCCACGTACCTGGTGATCCCACAAGACGCCCCTCGTACCTGGTGATCCTACGAGACGCTCATTGTACCTGGTGATCCTACAAGACGTTCCTCGTACCTGGTGATCCTACAAGACCCCCCTCGTACCTGGTGATCCTACAAGACGGTCCTCGTACCTGGTGATCCTACAGGACGCCCCTCGTACCTGGTGATCCTACAAGATGCTCCACGTATCTGGTGATCCTACAAGACGCTCCTCGTACCTGGTGATCCTACAAGACGCTCCTCGTACCTGGTGATCCTACAAGACGTTCCTCGTACCTGGTGATCCTACAAGACGCCCCTCGTACCTGGTGATCCTACGAGACGCTCATCGTACCTGGTGATCTTATAAGACGCTCATCGTACCTGGTGATCCTACAAGGCGCCCTTCGTACCTGGTGATCCTACAAGACGCCCCTCGTACCTGATGGTCCTACAAGGCGCCCTTCGTACCTGGTGACCCTACAAGACGATCCTCGTACCTGGTGATCCTACAAGGCGCCCTTCGTACCTGGTGACCCTACAAGATGCCCCTCGTTCCTGGTGTTCCTACAAGACGCCCCTCGTACCTGGTGATCCTACAAGGCGCCCTTCGTACCTGGTGATCCTGCAAGACGCCCCTCTTTCCTGGTGATCCTACAAGACGCCCCTCGTACCTGGTGATCCTACAAGACGCCCCTCGTACCTGGTGATCCTACGAGACGCCCTGATGAGGATATCTGTCTTCCTCATATACCTGAACCCCTGGAACACAACGTCTTCACCCTTGGGCATGATAGCAGGTTGTTTGACCTACCTCTCAGAGTCAGGTCAAAGGTCATGGCATCGTATTGGAAGTGTCATGCCCTCCTGATCAAAGGTAGGATGATAGTGTTCCAGGCTCTCAACTCCATCTTGTAGATCGAATGAACTACATACCTACGTCATAGAACAGGTGTTATCACCACACTGGAACAGAACATGTGTTATCACCACACTATGGAACAGGTGTTATCACCACACTAGGGACCAGGACAGGTGTTGCCACCATTATTAGGGAACAGAACTGGTGTTATCACCACACTGTGGAACAGGACAGGTGTTACCACCATTATTAGGGAACAGGACAGGTGTTACCACCATTATTAGGGAACAGGACAGGTGTTACCACCATTATTAGGGAACAGGACAGGTGTTACCACCATTATTAGGGAACAGGACAGGTGTTATCACCACACTGTGGACCAGGACAGGTGTTATCACCATTATTAGGGAACAGGACAGGTGTTATCACTACACTAGGGAACAGGACGTGTTATCACTGCACTTGCAGCACAGATCAGGTGTGTCATCACCACACCTGCAGCACAGATCAGGTGTGTCATCACCACACCTGCAGCACAGATCAGGTGTGTCATCACCACACCTGCAGCACAGATCAGGTGTGTCATCACCACACCTGCAGCACAGGTCAGGTGTGTCATCACCACACTTGCAGCTCAGGTCAGGTGTATCATCACCACAGCTGCAGCACTGGTCAGGTATGTCATCACCACACCTGCAGCACAGATCAGGTGTGTCATCACACCCACAGCACAGGTCAGGTGTGTCATCACCACACCTGCAGCACAGATCAGGTGTGTCATCACCACACCTGCAGCACAGGACAGGTGTGTCATCACCAAACCTACAGCACAGGTAAGGTGTGTCACCACCACACTTGCAGCACAGGACAGGTGTGTCATCACCACACCTGCAGCACAGGACATGTGTGTCATCACCACACCTGCAGCACAGGTCAGGTGTGTCATCACCAAACCTGCAGCACAGGTCAGGTGTGTCATCACCACAGCTGCAGCTCAGGTCAGGTGTGTCATCACCACAGCTGCAGCACAGGTCCGGTATGTCATCACGCCTACAGCACAGGTCAGGCGTGTCATCACCACACCTGCATCACAAGTCAGGTGTGTCATCACCACAGCTGCCGCACAGGACAGGTGTGTCATCACACCCACAGCACAGGTCAGGTGTGTCATCACCACACCTGCAGCACAGGACAGGTGTATCATCACCACACTTGCAGCACAGAACAGGTGTGTCATCACCATAGCTGCCGCAGAGGTGAGGCATGTCATCACCATAACTGCCGCAAAGGTTAGGCATGTCATCACCACACGTGCAGCACAGGACAGGTGTGTCATCATCACCACACGTGCAGCAGTTATAACTACATCTTAATCATGTAACAAGAGAGATGTGTCACTGACACAGCTGGGGAGGTCGTTATAAAGGCTGTAGGTCAGGTGTGGGGAAGAGGACAGGTGTATTACCATTACAGCTGGAATACAGGACCGCTTCATTACTAGACTTAAGTAAGAGGACGGGTAAATGACCTCCACACTGGCGGTGTAAGACAGATGTGTCACCTCCACATCTGAGGAATAGAGCAAGTGTCAGGTGGGGCAGAGAACAGAGCTGATGTGCCAGTACCACCATTGAGAGATAACCTACGATAGTAATGTACATATATATATATATATATATATATATATATATATATATATATATATATATATATATATATATATATATAGTCCTATGAGTCTACTGGGAAAATGAAACACGATAAGTTCCAAGTTCACTTTCGGGAAATAATCACATCATTAGGGGAGATACAAGAAAGAAATATATCAGTTGATATACAACGAAGAGACTTAGCTAGGACACCATTTGGTAAACAAGTGATTGTTCAAGACAGACAACGACCGTATCATAAACTTATTATGTGAACAAGAAAGGGAATTGCTTACAAATTTTATCAACAATAATGCCATACAGTTTGTATAGACTTTCACTAACATTAAGGTCATTATTGTTTGTGTATTTAATGATAGAAGATTCAGTGATATTTCTCGTGGTACTGGAGGTAGAAATGATAACTGAGATGGCATTACTCCAGTCAATACAGTGATCATAGTTTTTAACGTGATTAAACAGGGCATAAGATTCTTGTTCCGTTCTTATGCTATATTTATGTTGCTTAAGTCTAATAGAAAGATCCTTACCAGTCTTCCCAAATAACTTATCACAATTTCTACATGGCACTTTATAGATGCATCCAGGAGAAATTTCTGGTGAGTTCCTGATTAAGATATTCTCTATAGTATTATTGTTGCTGAAGGCAACATTTACATTAAAGGATTTCAGCAACATGGGAAGTAAAGTAAAATCATTGTTAAAAGGGAGAACTAAAAGATTCTTGGTGTCAGTGGGAGGTTTGGGCTCAACTCTATAAAATTATTTCTTTGCTAACTTAAGGGATTTATCAATGAAAGATCTAGGATACTTTAACTTAGATCCAATAGAATATATCTTCTCAAACTCATTATCAGTAAACTCTGGACTGCAAATACGTAATGCCCTAAGGAACAGATTGAAATGATGATGATTTAACTCTGTCATGTTAAGATGAGTAATAATGGATATATGAGCATACATTGATAGGTTTTCTAATATATATATATATATATATATATATATATATATATATATATATATATATATATATATATATATATATATATTATCCCTGGGGATAGGGGAGAAAGAATACTTCCCACGTATTCCCTGCGTGTCGTAGAAGTGGAGGGAGGGAGGGGGGGTGAGGGGGCTGGATATCCTCCCCTCTCGTTTTTAATTTTCGATAAGAAGGAACAGAGAATTGGGCCAAGTGAGGATATTCCCTCAAAGGCTCAGTCCTTTATTCTTAACGGTACCTTGCTAATGCGGGAAATGGCGAATATGTATGGAAAAAAAAGAAAAAAAATACATATATATATACAAAGTTCATGTGTGTGTGTGTATTGCTGTCGTGTGACGATGTCATCACGTTTTGTACTTACATTACCGAGAGCAGGGCAACGACCAGCGAGTGCACCACGGCCATAGTCGTGCCTGCCGACCCCCAGCGAGCTACGCTGGCCTATCGAGAGTCTGAGGGTAGAGACACGAGCATAACGAAGGGAGCAGCAGCGGAGGGCGGGGTGATGGAGGACGCTCGGGCCTTGGTGGAGGGGCAGCTTGGCGATGTATGGAGAGAGGGGGAGCGATATTACCAGGGGAGGGAGGCCTAGGAGCCGAGTGAGGGGAGGGCGAGGGATGGTTGCGAGGGAGGGAGAGAGGGAGCGAGGCATCGTGTTTTCCCTTGGCGTAGGGAGAAGTCAGTGACCCCGGCACAGGCCCGACGCGCCTCCTGTGTTTATAGAAAAAAAAGGCACCAAGCGTTGTTGGGAAGAGGCAGGCCCTGGCGTCTGTTCTCAGCGTGGTTGGCTGATAGGCCGTATGGTTGTGTGGTAGGACGTGTCCCAGTACCATGACAGCCCTTTCTTGATAGCGTTAATGACTGAATGATGCTCACTCTAACTAACCAGGATTGAGATGCAGCACTTACCACACCTTCAGCCTGACACTACAACCCTCGGAGATAATAACATGATATTTATTCAGAACTATAAGGCTAGGTTATTACACCCGAGGGTCGTCCCGTCGTTCTCATGGGCTAAGAGTGTTGTACGGTACACACCTGGTCATTCACCAGTAATGTCTTGTGCAAGAGGACCCACCCACTCGTGAGGGCATCCTTATATCCAGGTGGAGGCAGAGGCTCCGTGTCCTGCCGCCGACCCCTCCCACCCACGGCGGGCCGAGCCCATGACACCGTGGGGCGGGCAGTCCGGCCTACTAAAGCCTCGACTGATCATCTGATGCCAGAGACATTTATACGATGGGTCATACGGTTCGGCCGCTGCCCCTCCGCCCCGTCCTCTCTGGCCCTACCCTCACGCTTTCCGTCGTTTATGTAAATTGTGTCTCCCGTTTAAACATTCAGGAACAGAATCTACGGAAGGCGGTGTCCGGGCGTGTGACTCTTGTGGCTGGCTCACCGTGATGTGGATGGTTATCTCCAGACTGTGTGAGTGACCTTATGTGTTGGGCTGGTGTGTGGCGTCAGCAGCACCATGTCTTGCTGGTACCGGTCAGCGGGTGTATTTGGGAAGGACAGTTTGGCTGATCAGTTTCTTTTGAGGAAAGAAGGACATTATGCAGAGGACAAGAGCGTCCTCAGGGCAAGGATGTGTCATGAGAAAGCCACCTTACGGATGGGGGATAGAAGTACTCCTTCTGGAGAAGCTGACCTCCTCCTCCTCCTGACGTGAGGCGCCACATGTGGTGTTGACCAGCCACGGGAGGTGGTCAAGGATGATCCCAGCAGGCATGGTCGCTCGGCTCAACAGGAATAAGCTGGGGTTAGCATGTTGTCCGTGGGACACCGTACCTGGGGGTGACATCGTGGTTGAAGGCCCTGACTTCATGGGAGTGCTTCAGGACTTCACAGGGAAGAAATTCTACGGGGGATCCTGGTTGATGGTTCAGGTCACGTCTGGTTGTGGCGGTAGCAGGGGCGTGATGCCTGATATTTTTTTTTTCTTTTTACCCCTGGTTGAACTAGGACAGCGTCGTAAAACGTACGACTTACGATGACGTAAACCTACTCAACCCAGTCTAACCAAACGTATTTTAGGTTTGGTTACGTAAGTGTGGCTGGGCGTATTAGAATAACTTCCTTCCCTGTCGTACAGGGAGAAAAAAGGACAAAACCATATTCTTTTGTCTCTCTCTCTCTCTCTCTCTCTCTCTCTCTCTCTCTCTCTCTCTCTCTCTCTCTCTCTCTCTCTCTCTCTCTCTCTCTCTCAGAGGGGAAGGAAGAATCTATGGTGGAGAGACTGGGGTCACAGGGGACGATGGCATTACTCAGCAGCGGCGGTAGGAGGCAGGGGCTCCTACCGCCGCTGCCAGCCACCACCGCCGCCGCCAGACGCCTTCCCCCCAACCCACAGCCCCTCCAGCATCGCCTGGCTTCCGCTCCAACCCGAGCCTTGTGTCTCGCCCGACCTTGTGCCTCAAGGATCCATCTTAACCTGTTAGATGATCTGGAAACCTGCGTCAGCAAGCCCGACTAATCTGGGATTTAAGGATGGTGTCCGTGGGAGATGATGTACGTGGGACTATAAACCAAGATGATGTACATGGAACTAAAAAGCTAGATGATGTACATGGGAGATGATGTATGTGGAAGTTTATGTACATGAGCGATGAGCATGTACGTAGACGTATAGATACGGTTGTTGATTATGGAAGATGAGTATGCTAGAATACTGTGAAGTCATTCGTAAGAGATTACCATAACTAACTTGTGTGCGTCTCTTATCTGATAAAGAGTCAGAGATAAGGGAAGTTGTATTTGTTTTAACCTCTCCAGAACGTCTTGCTGGGGTCAAGGAGTAAAGGTCAAGGGTCAGAGTTATAGCAGGAGTCAGAGGTATAGCAGGGGGTCAAGAGCCAGAGGTATAGCAGGGGGTCAAGGGTCAAAGGTATAGCAGGGGGTCAAGGGTCAAAGGTATAGCAGGGGTCAAGGGTCGGAGGTATAGCAGGAGACGAGGTTTAAATGTATGGCATATATGACTTCCAATCATCTTTAGCATCCACCTTGTGTATGGTGAAGTGGCCGAAACTCCCTTAACAGGCAGTCTTGCTGTAACGACAGGTTTTATAAGTGTCCTGCCGTTAAAGAATTCTGGTAAAAGTCTATTTTGTTTTTTTAAGCTGAGACGGCACGGGCAGCTGAGGCCGTAATCAAGGCCATCCCATTAACGCTCTCTCTCTCTCTCTCTCTCTCTCTCTCTCTCTCTCTCTCTCTCTCTCTCTCTCTCTCTCTCTCTCTCTCTCTCTCTCTCTCTCTCTATATATATATATATATATATATATATATATATATATATATATATATATATATATATATATATACACACACACACACACACACACACACCCTATCCTGAACTAGGTACCCATTTTATCGAACAACCCATAGGGGCGGATGAACAGCTGGGTTGCCTGTGGACCGACTGCCAACGAAGATTCGAACCGATGCGCTCGACCCTGAGCGGCCCGTGAATGCGTCTTGGTCAGGAGCGCTAACCGCTATTGAGTGGTTTTCTCTACAGTTGTAGTGTATCGTTTAGAAAATACAGTTAAGGTGGTAATGTATAATTTGGAGCATTGCATTTCATATCAGTCGACCGTAGTGAAGGTTATGTATATTCAGGCAAAATATGTGGTTAGTTAATGTAACAGTAGGTAAGGCACATGTTAGAAATCCACAGAACCTGCGAAAACCTCGCTTAACCTCCCCTGATAACTGAGACGTTCGTGGAGATGTGTCAGTAGTAAATCCGTCTGCCTCTGGGGATCGCAAAGAATGGCTGGTGGTAGGCAGGTTGGCCTGTGGCACGAAGGGGCCATTCGGTCTGGCGTCTTGTGTATTGACATTCATCGGTTCTTAGCACGACGCTCAGTCATAGATGTGACGTTTACCTCAACATTTAGATTAAGGTCGATTGTTAGGGCGGTAAGGTGAGGGTTTCATGGGTTCTTTGAACCTCATAAGTGTATTACCTACTTTACATCACCTGACCCCGCATTTTCCTTGATGATCATAATACTCACTACTATCGCTTCATTTGAGACCTTCAGTGAAGTCTAACGCTCCAAATCATGCTGCTTAACTGTTACTGCATTATCTAAGTACTATAGTAATGCTGCAGAACACAGTCACTTGATATCAAAAGGAGACGGCGATGTTGATCTGAGCTAGACTTTACCTGTAATCATATACGTAATTCTAGAAGCGAGGAGGAGCGAGGAGTCTAAGAGGTTATAAGGCTTACCTGTTAGAAGTGGACGGACAAGGAGGAAGGAGGGGGAGACCGAAGACGAGATGGAAGAATGGAGTGAGAGTTGTTTTGAGTGATCAGGGTTGAATGTGCAGGATGGTGAGAGGCTTGCAAGAGATAGAGCGAATTGGAGCGACGTGGTATACAGGGGGCGATGAGCTGTCATTGGGCTGAACCAGGGCATATGAACTTGCCAGGGGAAACTAGGGAAAGGTCTGAAGGGCTCTGGTGTCGGTGCATTGTGACGGCTAGAGACTGGATGTGAAATATTGTGGCCGCTATTCGTCTTTTCCCGAACGCTGCCTCCCTGACGAGGGAAACAGCGAACAAATATAGAAAAGAAACCGACTGGCTAATGAACTGAGAGACGGAAGATACCCGATCCTTCACTTTCCAGTCAGGAGAGAAGGCGACTCGCCAACCGGTGTGTTACACGGGTCTCCTGCTTTACTCGATAGTATGGTGTGAAGGCCAGGTGTATGTGGTACCTCGTATGGTAGTATGATGGTCCAGTGTACGTGATGTCTTTTGTGGTAGTATTACGGTCACCTGTTTGTGGTATCTTATGTGGTAGTGTGCTGCTGTTACCAGTGACGCCACAATAGCAAGTCTGTCGATTCATTACGTCACTGATTGGTTAGTCTCATGGAAAGGAATGGTTACTAGTGCAAGTCCTGCCTGGGTAGAGTTAAGGGTCAGTGTTGGCGTCTTGGCTGAGTAGAGTTAAGGGTCAATGTTGACGTCTTGCGAGTTAAGGGTCAGTGTTGACGTCTTGCCTGGGTAGAGTTAAGGGTCAGTGTTGGCGTCTTGCCTGGGTAGAGTTAAGGGTCAGTGTTGGCGTCTTGCCTGGGTAGAGTTAAGGGTCAATGTTGACGCCATGCTTGGGTAAAGTCCAGTGTTGGCTTCTTACTGGGTAGTTCAGGGTTGTCCATCACATAAGAACTTGAAGTTCTGTGAACTTTAACAACTGACATATCTATGCTTTGGTTCATACTTGTTTCATTATCCTCCGTACTGGTGGAAAGTGGGCTAGGTTGATGGTAGTAAGGTAAGAAAGACAGTGCCAAGGCTGCTATGGAAATACGTCAGTAATGTGGGTGTGAGACGTAGAATTGTACATCACTACACGAGTGATAGATCATGTATAATATTGTATATCACAACACAAATGATTTTTTTTTTTTTTTTTTTTTTTTTTTTTTTTTTTTTTAGACTTTGTCGCTGTCTCCCGCGTTTGCGAGGTAGCGCAAGGAAACAGACGAAAGAAATGGCCCAACCCCCCCCATACACATGTACATACACACGTCCACACACGGAAATATACATACCTACACAGCTTTCCATGGTTTACCCCGGACGCTTCACATGCCTTGATTCAATCCACTGACAGCACGTCAACCCCTGTATACCACATCGCTCCAATTCACTCTATTCCTTGCCCTCCTTTCACCCTCCTGCATGTTCAGGCCCCGATCACACAAAATCCTTTTCACTCCATCTTTCCACCTCCAATTTGGTCTCCCTCTTCTCCTCGTTCCCTCCACCTCCGACACATATATCCTCTTGGTCAATCTTTCCTCACTCATTCTCTCCATGTGCCCATACCATTTCAAAACACCCTCTTCTGCTCTCTCAACCACGCTCTTTTTATTTCCACACATCTCTCTTACCCTTACGTTACTTACTCGATCAAACCACCTCACACCACACATTGTCCTCAAACATCTCATTTCCAGCACATCCATCCTCCTGCGCACAACTCTATCCATAGCCCACGCCTCGCAACCATACAACATTGTTGGAACTACTATTCCTTCAAACATACCCATTTTTGCTTTCCGGGATAATGTTCTCGACTTCCACACATTTTTCAAGGCTCCCAAAATTTTCGCCCCCTCCCCCACCCTATGATCCACTTCCGCTTCCATGGTTCCATCCGCTGACAGATCCACTCCCAGATATCTAAAACACTTCACTTCCTCCAGTTTTTCACCATTCAAACTCACCTCCCAATTGACTTGACCCTCAACCCTACTGTACCTAATAACCTTGCTCTTATTCACATTTACTCTTAACTTTCTTCTTCCACACACTTTACCAAACTCCGTCACCAGCTTCTGCAGTTTCTCACATGAATCCGCCACCAGCGCTGTATCATCAGCGAACAACAACTGACTCACTTCCCAAGCTCTCTCATCCCCAACAGACTTCATACTTGCCCCTCTTTCCAAGACTCTTGCATTTACCTCCCTAACAACCCCATCCATAAACAAATTAAACAACCATGGAGACATCACACACCCCTGCCGCAAACCTACACTCACAAATGATAGATTATGTATAATATTGTATATCACAACACAAATGATAGATTATATATAATGTTTTAATGGTATCGTGAGATGTGACTTGTGTCAGTGGCTGTTGAGAGCATTCGTAGAAGGCGTCACACGCGCGCGCGCGTTTTTCTCACATAATCACTGCTTCACTTGCGTGTGTTGTATTGTTGTACAGTTGTGATGGTATCATAGATCTAGTGATCGATTCCCACCCTCGGTGGGGAGATAGTGAAGTATTGCCGTGTGTGTTTGGAAAGGAGAAATTGTGGGAAGTTACTGTATATAAATAACAGCAATATATATATTTATATCCCTGAATATGGGGAGAAAGAATACTTCCCACGTAGTCTACGTGCCGTAGAAGGTGACTAAAAGGGGAGGGAGCGGAGGGGCTGGAAATCTTCCCCTCCAGTTTTTAATTTTCCAAAAGAAGGAATAGAGAAAGGGGCCAAGTGAGGATATTCCCTCTTAGGCTCAGTCCTCTGTTGACGCTAACTCCCTAACGCGGGAAATGGCGAGTTTGAATGGAGAAAAACTGGAGGAAGTGAAGTGTTTTAGATATCTGGGAGTGGATCTGGCAGCGGATGGAACCATGGAAGCGGAAGTGGATCATAGGGTGGGGGAGGGGGTGAAAATTCTGGGAGCCTTGAAGAATGTGTGGAAGTCGAGAACATTATCTCGGAAAGCAAAAATGGGTATGTTTGAAGGAATAGTGGTTCCAACAATGTTGTATGGTTGCGAGGCGTGGGCTATGGATAGAGTTGTAGGATGGATGTGCTGGAAATGAGATGTTTGAGGACAATGTGTGGTGTGAGATGGTTTGATCGAGTAAGTAACGTAAGGGTAAGAGAGATGTGTGGAAATAAAAAGAGCGTGGTTGAGAGAGCAGAAGAGGGTGTTTTGAAATGGTTTGGCCACATGGAGAGAATGAGTGAGGAAAGATTGACCAAGAGGATATATGTGTCGGAGGTGGAGGGAACGAGGAGAAGAGGGAGACCAAATTAGAGGTGGAAAGATGGAGTGAAAAAGATTTTGTGTGATCGGGGCCTGAACATGCAGGAGGGTGAAAGGAGGGCAAGGAATAGAGTGAATTGGAGCGATGTGGTATACCGGGGCTGACGTGCTGTCAGTGGATTGAATCAAGGCATGTGAAGCGTCTGGTGTAAACCATGGAAAGCTGTGTAGGTATGTATATTTGCGTGTGTGGACGTATGTATATACATGTGTATGGGGGTGGGTTGGGCCATTTCTTTCGTCTGTTTCCTTGCGCTACCTCGCAAACGCGGGAGACAGCGACAAAGCAAAAAAAAAAAAAAAAAAGATATATATATATATATATATATATATATATATATATATATATATATATATATATATATATATATATATATATATATATATATATATATATATATATATATATATATATATATATATATATATATATATATATATATATATATATATATAATATATATATATATATATATATATATATATATATATATATATATATATATATATATGAAGGAAATAAAGTGTTTTAGATACATGGGAGTGGACATGGCAGCAAAATAGAACCATGCAAGCGGGAGTGAGTCATGGAGTGGGCGAGGGGGTGAAGGTTCTGGATGCATTGAGGAATGTGTGGACAGATAGAGAGGTCGTTAACGCGGAGGACGAACATGGACATGTGTGAAGGTGCGGCAGTCCCGGGCATATTGTATGGCTGCGAGGCATCCGCTCTAGATGAGGATGTGCCGAGGAGGGTGGATGAACTGGAAATGTTTGAGGACGATATGTAATGTAAGGTGGTTTTATTGAGTAATGAAAAGGTGAGATAGATGTGTGGTAATAAGAACAGTGTGGCTGAGAGGGTATGCTGATATGGTTTGGGGTGAATGTGGTGGGAGAGGTTGACAAAGAGGATATATGTGTCAGAGGTTGAGGGAATATGAAGAAGCGGGAGACCAATTTGGAGGTAGGAGGATGGAGTGGAAAAGATTTTGAGGAGCCTGAACATCCAGGAAGTTGAAAGGTGTGCACGGAATAGTGAATTACAGTGATGTGCTTCACAGGGGTCGACGTACTGTCAGTTAACTGAACCAGGACATGTGGATTGGCCGTGGAAATACATGGAAAAGTCTATAGGACGTGCCTGTGGATAGGGAGCTGCGGTTTCTGTGCATTACACATGACGGCTACAAACCGAGTGTGAGCGAATGCGGCTTTTCTTCGTCAGTTCCTGACGCTACTGCGCTGATTCGGGAAACGGCGATATGTATATGTGTGTGTATATATATATATATATATATATATATATATATATATATATATATATATATATATATATTCGGAAATAATTACAATTAAAAATCCATTGTCAGTTTTAAGTACTGATTATTCTACATATATAAGCGTTAGAGTATGACAGTTGACACAGTCTGTTTATGACACACTAGAGGGAACACAAGACACGCTTTAGGCATTGTGTATTGTGTCATCAGGAATGGTTGTTAGGTGTGTCACATGATGCTATGGTTATGTTAGGTGTGTCACATGATGCTATGGTTATGTTAGGTGTGTCACATGATGCTATGGTTATGTTAGGTGTGTCACATGATGCTATGGTCATGTTAGGTGTGTCACATGATGCTATGGTTATGTTAGGTGTGTTACATGATGCTATGGTTATGTTAGGTGTGTCACATGATGCGATGGTCATGTTATGTGAATTATAAATCACTGTTAACGTAAGAGAAAGACGAACTCACATGAGGGAAGCTGTGGCTATAGCATGTTATATGATAAAAAAGATACGTGGGTAGTGTTCATTGTCTTATATTAATAAGACTTTCTGCTTTACCGTCGGTGGTGTATGTACGGAGACATACACCGTGCGAGACTTGACGTACGTGGATCTGCCAACCTCACCACGGTTTACTTCCTTCCTCAGAGCACGAGTTCACGAGTTCCATGACCCGTGGACATAATTTCCAGGCCCCGGACACTCGCACCTCCTGCCCTCACCCTGCTTCACGCGGAAAGGGCGAGGGGAGAATATAATCGTAGAACGAAGGCAGGTTGGTGGACTCAAAACAATCAACTCGTCTTGGCCTCTCTTTTCTATTTTTTTAAGTTTCTCGGGGGTGCCTTGGGTCCTCGCGCGTGGCCAGAAGCTGTATGAGAGAGAGAGAGAGAGAGAGAGAGAGAGAGAGAGAGAGAGAGAGAGAGAGAGAGAGAGAGAGAGAGAGAGAGAGAGAGAGAGAGGTGCGCTATCGGGTTGTTGACCTACCCCAGTAGATAACGGATACAGTGTACCCGAGTAACCTGGCTGATCCGCCCTCCGCCCCCTCCCTCCCCACGCCTCGCGCCCCCCTTGCCTGCCCCGGGACTCCGCTGCCTTGCCTGCCCCGCCATCGGGAGCCATCGTCATACATTGCTCTGTGTGGTGGTGGTGGTTATTGATCGTCGTACCCTGGTCTGACCTGCCCGCCGCCCCCCCTCCCCCCCACTGTGCTGTACGTCGTACATAAGGATTCGTCGTCACGACCCCCTTTCCCCCCTTCCCCCCCACCCCCCCCCCCTGTAATGAGGTGGTCACGGGCCTGACCTGACGCCCGGGCGGGGGTGTGTGTGTGGTAGTCTTGTACACGTTGGTACGACTCTTGAGCACAACGGTACGACCTCGTGGGTAAGATGGCCTGACCTCTGACCTGACCCTAAAGGCTCAGGCTGTGAACCAGGCCATCGTACCTGATGGTCGTATCGTCGAGCTCAAGGGTCGTACTGTCGTGCTCAAGGGTCGTACCGTCGTGCTCAAGGGTCGTGCCGTCGTGCTCTAGGGTCGAACCGTCGTGATCAAGGGTCGCACCGTCGTGCCTAAGGGCCGCATCGTCGTACTCAAGGGTCGTGCCGTCGTGCTCAAGGGTCGTACCGTTACATGAACTCACGAGTGACTCTCACGACCTATTGTGAAGTGACGTGACCTTTTGTTCTGTGATAATCGTGTGACGTGTTGTGTAACTGCTGCGTAACGCATGACAAAAATGGGCGTTTGTCTTAGTACGTTACGTAGTAGGTTACATGGTCGTGTGACGTAGTCATGTGACATAGTAGCGTGGTCGTGTGACGTAGCCGTGTTACATAGTCACATGGTCGTGTGACGGAGCCGTGTAACGCAGTAACATGGTCGTGTGACGTAGCCGTGTGACATTAGCATGGCCGTGTGACGTAGCCGTGTGACATAGTAACATGGTCGTGTGACGGAGCCGTGTGACATAGTAGTATGGTCGCGTGACGTATCCGTGTGACATAGTAACATGGTCGTGTGACGTATCCGTGTGACATCGTACCATGGTCGGATGACGTAACTGTGTGACATAGTAACATGGTCGTGTGACGTATCCGTGTGACATAATAACATGGCCGTGTGACGTATCCGTGTGACATAGTAACATGGTCGTGTGACGTATCCGTGTGACATAGTAACATGGTCGTGTGACGTATCCGTGTGACATAGTAACATGGTCGTGTGACGTATCCGTGTGACATAGTAACATGGTCGTGTGACATAGTAACATGGTCTGGTGACGTAACCGTGTGATATAGTAGTATGGTCGGGTGACGTAACCGTGTGACATAGTAACATGGTCGTGTGACGTAACCGTGTGACATAGTAATAGGGTCGTGTGACGTATCCGTGTGACATAGTAACATGGTCGTGTAACGTAACCGTGTGACATAGTAACATGGTCGTGTGACGTAACCGTGTGACATAGTAACATGGTCGTGTGACGTAACCGTGTGACATAGTAATATGGTCGTGTGACGTATCCGTGTGACATAATAACAGCCGTGTAACGTAGCCGTGACATAGTAGCATGGTCGTGTGACGTACCCGTGTGACATAGTAACATGGTCGTGGTTACCTTCTCGAGGGTCGTCACGTGACTTGTTGGGGGTCGTCATGACGCCAGTCGTAAGGTTTCCAGATGTGCTCAGTGAGAGGCTAGTATGACGAGCAAATGAGAAGAGCATGAAGAGTGAAGATTGCTGTGTAGGGAGGAAATACCAAACATTACATAGAAACAAGTCTACGTAAAGAAGAGAGGCGGCTGCCTTAGAAACAGAACAGCAGTGTGAATGTCCAGGGCTGCCATCATTCCTCTGGTCTTCGATTCCTGGCATTCCTAAGTCAATACCAGCTCGTTCTCAGTAGATATCTTAACTGGGAAAGGCACAGAACATGGGAATGATAGATATAACAGTTATCTACACCCTAGGACGTAGAATCCGATGACTTAACCACCGACATGGTTCTCGTAGTCACTACAAATCTGTATTGTATTCTTACCTCTCTCTCTCTCTCTCTCTTCTCTCTCTCTCTCTCTCTCTCTCTCTCTCTCTCTCTCTCTCTCTCTCTCTCTCTCTCTCTCTCTCTCTCTCTGTATCGTTTTCTAAAGAAGAATTCATATAGTAACGGAGACTTTCGCATTTTCTTGCCCATCTCATATTCATGAAGGACGTATGGTAATGTTTGCATCAATTACCAGGGATGCGTCTGGCTGCCAGGCCTCAGACTTGGTGTTTGTGTGTTGGGATGTGGTGGTGTGGCCGGGGCACCCTTGACGTGCCTTCCTCCCATAGTTTAACTTCCTGCTGACCTAAGAGCGATGGTGTTGATCCACTTCTACCTGCAAAATACAGTTGATTCTCATCTGAACTCTGGCGACAGACCGTTCCAACCATGTTGTATGATCCCCCCCCCCCCCCCCAAAAAAAAGAAAGGAAAAAAGAAAAAAAATATATAAAGAGAAGCAACAGAGAAATGATGAATATAACGTGTTATGGAGTTGTGTTGACCCCTGCTGGATGCCTCGCCAGACGTAGGTGAGGGATGACGACTCTCTGAACCACGTCTTTCCATCCTGGTTGAGACTCAGGTTTTGTTCAGTACTGGGTGTACGGAGGTGCAGGGGCGAGCCAGGCTCACACAGCAGTGCTACCCAGCCTCTGATGCTTGAGGTGGGGCTCTACCTGAACCCGGTGGAGATTGCTTGCATGACCCAGTGTGAGGTTACCGTGTGCCCTGGTGTGAGGTCATCATCAGCCTTGGTGTGAGGTTATCGTGTGCCCTGGTTGAGGTCATCAGCCTTGGTGTGAGGTTATCGTGTGCCCTGGTGTGAGGTTATCGTGTGCCTTGGTGTGAGGTTATCGTGTGCCCTATGTGAGGTTATCGTGTGTCCTGGTGTGAGGATATCGTGTGCCCTGGTGTGAGGTTATCGTCAGCCCTAATTAGTGTGAGGATACTGTGGTCCCTGATATGATGTCATTGTTTGGCCTGGTGTGAAGTAATCTCGTCTCCTGGTGTGAAGTCATCATGTGCCCTGATGTAAAGTCACTGCGAGCCCTGGTGTGAAGTCATTTGAAGCCCTAATGTGATATCAGCGTGTGCCCCTGCGTGAAGTCGTGTGTCCTGGTGTAAAGTCGTCGTGTGCCTTAGTGTCAGTCACCCTATGCCCTGGTGTGAGAATATCACTTGTGTTTGAATTCGGACTGCACGTGATCTGGTGAAATGGCATTAGTGACCATTATACGATTATTGTGTGTCTTGTTGTGGGTGTCCTGGTGTGGGTTGTGGGTGTCCTGGTGTGGGTTGCGGGTGTCCTGGTGTGGGTTGTGGGTGTCCTGGTGTGGGTTGCGGGTGTCCTGGTGTGGGTATGGATGTCCTGGTGTGGGTTGCGGGTGTCCTGGTGTGGGTTATGGATGTCCTGGTGTGGGTTGCGGGTGTCCTGGTGTGGGTTATGGATGTCCTGGTGTGGGTTGCGGGTGTCCTGGTGTGGGTTATGGGTGTCCTGGTGTGGGTTGCGGGTGTCCTGGTGTGGGTTGTGGCTGCTGATGAAGGGTTACCTGGTCCAGGGCCCTCGTGTGGGGCTGTATCTTCACTGACCTGGCCCAGGGCCCTCGTGTGGGGCTGTCATCACTGACCTGGTCCGGAGCCCTCGTGTGGTGCTGTGTCATCACTGGCCTGGTCCGGGGCCCTCATGTGTGCATAGGTCATCCCTGACCTGGTCCAGGGCCACCTCATGTGTGGCTAGGTCACCCCTGACCTCGTGCAGGATCCTGTTATGGTGTTTGGGTCATCACTGACCTGGTGTTGGGTCGTGGCGTGTTAGGTTCATCACACGACCCGTTTGAGTGGTCGTCAGTCGACCAGGCGTGGAGTGAACAGGTGAGGCGTGTTATAACCTGTGGAGGATTATTAAATAACCTGGTTTAGGATCATCGGCTCGTAGTCTCGCGTTACGTTACGGTACGTTATCCCACGACAATAAACTGAGTTATCACGTGATCTCTTATCGCATGACCTGGTGTGTAGTTATGACGCGATCTAGTGGTGGATTGTCACGTGACCTGGTGCTGGATCATCATGTGACCTGGTGTTTGGTTACCACGTGAACTAGTGCTGGTTTATCAGATGACCTGGTGCTGGGCCATCAGATGGCTTAGTTGGTACTGGTTTATCAGATGACCTGGTGCTGGTTTATCAGATGATAAGGTTGGTGCTGGTTTATCAGATGACCTGGTGCTGGTTTATCAGATGATAAGGTTGGTGCTGGTTTATCAGATGACCTGGTGCTGGTTTATCAGATGATCAGGTTGGTGCTGGTTTATCAAATGACCTGGTGCTGGTTTATCAGATGACCTGGTGCTGGTTTATCAGATGACCTGGTTGGTGCTGGTTTATCAGGGAGCGCGTTAAAGGATTATCGCCTGACCTGTGTGGGGGTCACCTTAGCTGGTGAAAGAAAACGTTAGCAACGCCTGGAAATCTATACACCAGACGCACTAACTCTCAGTAAAGTGAACATTAAGCAACTGTGTCACATATACACATTGTTTACTACATGTTATTCACACGAGAACGTTCACATCTTCGTCACGACCGAGGTAACCCTTGAGCAACGAAAGCACGAACCCTTCCATATAATGGCCTGGCCTTTGACCTGACCCAAAGGCCAAAGGCAAGACTCTTCCACCCAAGGGGTCTTACTGCTTGATCAAGGGGTATATATATATATATATATATATATATATATATATATATATATATATATATATATATATATATATATATATATATATATAAAGCATTCTATATCTTATGAATTTTAAGTAATTCCCCCACACCCTTGAAAAATATGAATCCAATGATAGATATAAATCAATAATCTTTATAGAGATAGTCTGGTGTGAGTTGTCGGTCATTATGAACTAGAAATAAGAATAATAGTTCATGATTGATATGTGACTCATCCAGTGACCGTTGTGGAGCCTGGAATTGGCTGTTGCCTGGTTGGTAAGAATTAATAACAATAACCATAAGGTAGATGAATATATGGTATGTTTTGTTGTATATATATATATATATATATATATATATATATATATATATATATATATATATATATATATATCTTTTCTTTTAAACTATTCGCCATTTCCCGCGTTAGCGAGGTAGCGTTAGGAACAGAGGACTGGGCCTTTTTTGGAATATCCTCACCTGGCCCCCTCTGTTCCTTCTTTTGGAAAATTAAGAAAAAAAAAAAAAAAACCGAGAGGGGAGGATTTCCAGCCCCCCGCTCCCTCCCCTTTTAGTCGCCTTCTACGACACGCAGGGAATATTTGGGAAGTATTCTTAATCCCCTATCCCCAGGGATATATATATATATATATATATATATATATATATATATATATATATATATATATTTTTTTTTTTTTTTTTTTTTTTTTTTTATACTTTGTCGCTGTCTCCCGCGTTTGCGAGGTAGCGCAAGGAAACAGACGAAAGAAATGGCCCAACCCCCCCCCCCCATACACATGTACATACACACGTCCAGACACGCAAATATACATACCTACACAGCTTTCCATGGTTTACCCCAGACGCTTCACATGCCTTGCTTCAATCCACTGACAGCACGTCAACCCCTGTATACCACATGACTCCAATTCACTCTATTTCTTGCCCTCCTTTCACCCTCCTGCATGTTCAGGCCCCGATCACACAAAATCTTTTTCACTCCATCTTTCCACCTCCAATTTGGTCTCCCTCTTCTCCTCGTTCCCTCCACCTCCGACACATATATCCTCTTGGTCAATCTCTCCTCACTCATTCTCTCCATGTGCCCAAACCATTTCAAAACACCCTCTTCTGCTCTCTCGACCACGCTCTTTTTATTTCCACACATCTCTCTTACCCTTACGTTACTTACTCGATCAAACCACCTCACACCACACATTGTCCTCAAACATCTCATTTCCAGCACATCCATCCTCCTGCGCACATCTCTATCCATAGCCCACGCCTCGCAACCATACAGCATTGTTGGAACCACTATTCCCTCAAACATACCCATTTTTGCTTTCCGAGATAATGTTCTCGACTTCCACACATTTTTCAAGGCTCCCAAAATTTTCGCCCCCTCCCCCACTCTATGATCCACTTCCGCTTCCATGGTTCCATCCGCTGACAGATCCACTCCCAGATATCTAAAACACTTCACTTCCTCCAGTTTTTCTCCATTCAAACTCACCTCCCAATTGACTTGACCCTCACCCCTACTGTACCTAATAACCTTGCTCTTATTCACATTTACTCTCAACTTTCTTCTTCCACACACTTTACCAAACTCAGTCACCAGCTTCTGCAGTTTCTCACATGAATCAGCCACCAGCGCTGTATCATCAGCGAACAACAATTGACTCACTTCCCAAGCTCTCTCATCCCCAACAGACTTCATACTTGCCCCTCTTTCCAGGACTCTTGCATTTACCTCCTTTACAACCCCATCCATAAACAAATTAAACAACCATGGAGACATCACACACCCCTGCCGCAAACCTACATTCACTGAGAACCAATCACTTTCCTCTCTTCCTACACGTACACATGCCTTACATCCTCGATAAAAACTTTTCACTGCTTCTAACAACTTGCCTCCCACACCATATATTCTTAATACCTTCCACAGAGCATCTCTATCAACTCTATCATATGCCTTCTCCAGATCCATAAATGCTACATACAAATCCATTTGCTTTTCTAAGTATTTCTCACATACATTCTTCAAAGCAAACACCTGATCCACACATCCTCTACCTCTCTGTTAGGCCATTCTTTCGTCTTTTTCCTCGCGCTACCTCGCTAATGCGGGAGACAGCGACAAAGCAAAATAAATAAATAAATATATGTATATATGTATATATATATATATATATATATATATATATATATATATATATATATATATATATATATATATATATATAATGAATTAGTATTTGGCGATACATCATACTGGAGACGAGTAATATCCATGGGAAATGTGCATGACGTGTATGATACATTACCCTGTGCTGTAGTGATGCATGCTCAGTGTCCATACAGTGCCTACCGCAGTGCAGATGTAGGAGTGTCTGTATAATGTCCACCGCAGCAAAGAGTGTTGAGTGCGCTTAGAATGCACTGCAGTTGGGTGAGTGCCCATCGCACTAGGGGATGCACTACGGACCTCCGTGGTGTAACGGTCAGCGTTCTTGATCGTGACGTATATACAGGTCGAGCTCTTGGGTTCGAATCCTGGTTGCGGAAGTTGGTTGAAAGTCAACCCCGACTGTTCATTCTTCCTTTAGGGGTTGCTTGATAAATTGGATATCTGGCTAGGCACTTTCATAGAACTGCTGGAGGTATATATATATATATATATATATATATATATATATATATATATATATATATATATATATATATATATATCTAACTTTCATCAGGGAATTTGTTACCGTGCCATATGGGTCAACACCAATATAAAAAATCTACAGTTTAGATGGTTGAGTGCATTTAGAGTGCATGTCACAGCTCAGAAAAGTTGATCGCTTCTTCGAGTGTTTGTCGTAATTGAGGATGAATGGCTTGGGAATGCCTGCCACCAAATTTAAGTCAGGTGTGTAGATAACAATATCACTGCCGGACACTGAGGAAGTTGTCTGTGGATGTGTCGCCAGAAAATTAAGACGGAGGAGCAGGTAGGGACTGAGCGGCGCGCCTCTGTGAAGTATTATGAAAGATGTAGTATATGGCTGGGTGAGGTGTGCGGTCAGCCGTCTTCTCGGTTAGTGCAATAAATTTCAGTCGTCCTGGCATCATCATTACACCTCCTAGCTAGTTGTAAGGGGCCGGCGATATTCGACGTGAAGGTGGGGAAATGAAGATTGACACCATGATTCCTCTCCACTGTTTATAAGAAAGCCATAAGTGCCACCTCCTCTCTCGTGGTTCGGTGAGTCAGGCACCTATTTCCTGGCGAGTTCAAAGACCGGGTAAATGTCACGTTGCACGAGATGTGGCACCGCCGCACTGACGTAATGTCTCCTCTTTATTTTCGGCCGCGCTTTTCTGCTCAGCTGTCTGACGTACGATGAATGCTATTTTTAGTCCTTCTCCATTGAATTTCTCCCATTATACAAAAATAGGCATATAATTGATATACGATACATTTAAAATAGTCCAGATAATATTCTCATGGAAAACGAGGGTTTAATTTCATGGGAGAGGGCTGGGTGGGCGATTACTGCAGGGAAGGGGAAACATGGCAGGCTGTGGCTGGCGGGAGCAACGAACCCGCCGCCAACACTTGTGTTGCCCGCCTGGAGCGTGTCATAGGGAACCAGGACAACACTCCACGCTTCCGTGCAGCTGGGGCAGGGGGCCGCTGGCCTGGGGGCTGATGGCCTATTACGTACTGATGGCCAAGCACAAAAGAATGGATCGTTTGCTCGTTGCCGCTTAGAGCGTCATACATTTTACACGCAGTTAACCGGTCGTCCGTCATGTATTTTTAAACATGCAAACACATTTATATATCATCATACACAAATTTATCCATACATTTGTAGATAGATGATAACCGTATGAGGTATATTAATAATTAATCTCATTGATTTATGATTACCAAGGATCTGTATCTATGTCAGCGTCTTTTCCCAAGACTTCTCTACAGGCTCCTGCAATGCAAGGTTGCGCTTTTTTTAATAGCAGGGAAATGTGGACTCCTTTAGAGAGAGAAGGTCCTTGACAGGAGTGTACTCTCAATGATACAACCTTGCTAAAGGTGATTTTTTAATCGTGGTGTAACCCCTTGCAGGTGGAGCCCGATGCACCTAATATATATATATATATATATATATATATATATATATGTAGGTTTGCGGCAGGGGTGTGTGATGTCTCCATGGTTGTTTAATTTGTTTATGGATGGGGTTGTAAGGGAGGTAAATGCAAGAGTCCTGGAAAGAGGGGCAAGTATGAAGTCTGTTGGGGATGAGAGAGCTTGGGAAGTGAGTCAGTTGTTGTTCGCTGATGATACAGCGCTGGTGGCTGATTCATGTGAGAAACTGCAGAAGCTGGTGACTGAGTTTGGTAAAGTGTGTGGAAGAAGAAAGTTGAGAGTAAATGTGAATAAGAGCAAGGTTATTAGGTACAGTAGGGGTGAGGGTCAAGTCAATTGGGAGGTGAGTTTGAATGGAGAAAAACTGGAGGAAGTGAAGTGTTTTAGATATCTGGGAGTGGATCTGTCAGCGGATGGAACCATGGAAGCGGAAGTGGATCATAGGGTGGGGGAGGGGGCGAAAATTTTGGGAGCCTTGAAAAATGTGTGGAAGTCGAGAACACTATCTCGGAAAGCAAAAATGGGTATGTTTGAGGGAATAGTGGTTCCAACAATGTTGTATGGTTGCGAGGCGTGGGCTATGGATAGAGATGTGCGCAGGAGGATGGATGTGCTGGAAATGAGATGTTTGAGGACAATGTGTGGTGTGAGGTGGTTTGATCGAGTAAGTAACGTAAGGGTAAGAGAGATGTGTGGAAATAAAAAGAGCGTGGTTGAGAGAGCAGAAGAGGGTGTTTTGAAATGGTTTGGGCACATGGAGAGAATGAGTGAGGAGAGATTGACCAAGAGGATATATGTGTCGGAGGTGGAGGGAACGAGGAGAAGAGGGAGACCAAATTGGAGGTGGAAAGATGGAGTGAAAAAGATTTTGTGTGATCGGGGCCTGAACATGCAGGAGGGTGAAAGGAGGGCAAGAAATAGAGTGAATTGGAGTCATGTGGTATACAGGGGTTGACGTGCTGTCAGTGGATTGAAGCAAGGCATGTGAAGCGTCTGAAGTAAACCATGGAAAGCTGTGTAGGTATGTATATTTGCGTGTGTGGACGTGTGTATGTACATGTGTATGGGGGGGGGGGCATTTCTTTCGTCTGTTTCCTTGCGCTACCTCGCAAACGCGGGAGACAGCGACAAAGTATAAAAAAAAAAAAAAAAATATATATATATATATATATATATATATATATATATATATATATATATATATATATGGTGCATCGAACTTTTGATTTTTTTATGTTCTTATATTTTATATTTTACATAAGATGATTGATTCTGTTGAAATGGTTCAGTACAACGTCTAAATATAGTTTACAACTGTGGACCTTCAGATAAGATGTCTACCCTGGAGTAGCAATCCCCGAGTCCTATGGTCTGCTTTTAGAAAGAAACAGTTTGATTAATCCTTGGAGCACTATATTACTGCTCTTGGGTATGATGACATGGCCTTTGACTTGGCCCTTAAAGGTCACCATACCCAAGGGTCGTACTGAAGAGTTGTATCAGTCGTGCTTCAGGGATTAAAGATGGTTGACAGCAGTGGACCAAGATACTGTACCACCCATTACTGTAGACTTTTAACACCCATTACTGTAGATTCGTGAGGCAATAGGGCAAAGTGCAGACCTCCCTGTTACTATAATCTCGCAAGGCATTGGAAGCAAGAGAATGTATAGGGTATATGCACTACCCCCAACAAACATGTTACAAAACACATACACATTGAAATGATCTGACAAGGACCAAACAACCGATCTCCAACTCAGTGTTAGACTTGAACCCACCGGACATAAATTCATCAGAAACCACACTCCCCAGACAAACACGAGTCAAACTCTCCCGCTGACACTCTGGACATCACTCGTCACTACTTCACCACAAACACCGTTTCAGCATATCCCAAGACACTTCGTGCCCACGACACAACTACTATTAAGAAGCCACCGAGCACTTGCTGTTCAATTGCCCTCCACTCTCTAGAACACGTAAGAAGCACACACAGCTTGACAGCACTTTTAACGTCAGTGAAATGAGATGATGACGATGTACTCAGCCTAGTCATTAATGATATACTGGGTATATCTATATCTGCCAGTCTGTCTATAGATAGATAGATATATGTGTGTGTGTGTGTGTGATTGGCATGATTTATCTAGTGCAACACAGAGTCCTTTATTTAGAGCGGAACAAACTTGTTCGACCGAATCCAGTACGACAACACGGGCTTGTATATTCAATTCCGTGTAACACAGGCTTGTGTCACCTTGCCATCTCACCGTCGTGGTTAATTGATGCTAGACTGCGTGACAGTGTCTTGTGCTGGGACGTGGGGTGGCATGACCCTCTCTTGCAGAAAACACTTCCCAAGTTCCCTAGTTCATGCAGGTCATTAGACGCCTGAAGAGAGGTGAGTTGCGATGTATCCTTGGATCATTTGATGACGTATGATGTAGGATTGTGTTATGGGATTGGGATTGTCACACGGGATTGCCTCGATATATCAGAGGGTTGGTGAGGAAGGCTTGGTGGTCTGGATTGCCAGAACCAAGCAGGTCCGTACAGTAACTCACGCCGCGCGTATGGCTGTACGTTATACCACACCCTTGATTACGACGACCTAACCCTTGATTACGCCGACGTAACCCTCGATCTCGACGACGTAGCCCTTGATTACGACGACTTGCCACAACGACGTAACCTTTGATTACGAAGACATCGACCAATCCGTAGGGGTGGATGAACAGCTGAGTTGACTGTGGACCGACTGCTGCATCCAGGATTCGAACCTACGCGCTCGACCCTGGGCGGCCGGTGAATGCGTCTCGGCCAGGAACACTAAATCGTTATTCAAACGGTTGGTATAAAATTGATATAATTAATGTTAGTTCCCTTTTATATGAAGGTAATCTTATAGTAATTATTACCGACGTTTGACACACGGGCACTTAAAAAGATATTTACCTCCCCCATGCTCGTCACCTGGTGCTGCTGGCGTCCATGTACTACCAAACATACGGGTTTGTATCCCATTCAGTAAAGGATTACTTGTTCTGTTAACACATTATATACCTAACCATCGTAGTTCAACCACCCCCGCCTGTGACCTCATCATCAGCTGGGTTCCACGTACAATAACTACGGTTCCAAGTACGATAACTAAGGTTCCAAGTACGATAACTATATCATCTTTCCGTCGAAGTTGACAACGCCTTGAATTGCCCTAACTTTTCCTTGTGAAAGTAGATAACCACTTCTGGTCTACTGCGTCATCCTCCGTGAGGTGCCGGGTAGACCTGTGCTTCGTAGCTTCGCCTGATCAGGTACAATACCCCCTTTGGCATGCTCGGCATCCCTTGCCGAGTCTTCACTATATATATATATATATATATATATATATATATATATATATATATATATATATATATATATATATATGTGTGTGTGTGTGTGTGTGTGTTTGCGAATCGTATTTTGTTTGTTTCCGGCTGTCGAGACAGCGTTGGGAGATCAAAGGTCGCAAAACTGCTCCTTGTGTGAAGTGTTCTTTTGATATTGCTAATTACGTATTCGCGTCAGTGTTAACTGGAGACGTGGTAGTAGATTAACCGCCGCTACACACGCTCAGTTTTTCGCTCAGTAGAGCTAAACCTGAACGTGTGGATGGAAAATGAACTGCGCAGTGGTAGCTGTACAGTCCAGAGTGTTGGTCCTGTACAGTGTAAACTGAGGGGAAAACCAAGCGTGTTGAGCGGCTGCGAGGTTCATTACTATAGAGGGAGCAGGTCATCCACTGTGGCCAGCTCATGTAAACACGCCTCTCAGACGCGTTGCCTGTGTGACCTCCCCTGGCCATCATCGCCCGCTGGCCACCACCACCATACGGCGGCCCCTGAGCACGGCGCCGGTGCCAGCCTTGGGTATGATCCTCAATGATCATGTCTATAGCTAAACCATCATACCGTTAAGCTGTCGGCTCTACACGCATCGTCTTGCTCAAGACGTTGAATTAAAGTCCTCTTTCTGTAATCTTTTTAATCGCACTGACAGGTTATCTCTCGAATGTTGGGCCTCGAACGCTGATATATGATACCGATCCCTTTGGACACCTTATGTTAGCCTCTCGTTTAGCGTAACAGTATCTGTTAATCATTCCTCCTTTCTCCTGGTCTTCTCGTCACTCGCAGAGACGTGAATGAGTCCACGACCACAGCGAATGGTGGCGAAGGTTCCTCGAATTACTGGTGGGTCCAGCTGACGCGGAACTCACACACTTATATCAAGATAACACGAACTTACTCATGTCAGGGGTCGGCTGCGTGTTAGCGGCAGTTTGTCAAAGGTAGATTAACGACTTGGGTGGAGTCGTGGGCAACATACTCGTGGAAAGTGGGTCCTTTCTTGTCTTGTCACACACACACACACACACACACACACACACACACGGGTCTCTGTGATGTGGTAGTTAGTGTGACTGACCGACCATGAGTCACCACAGGCCAGCCTGGGGTCAGAGCCGCATGGATTGGAATCCTGGGCACGGCAGTCGGCCCACATTCATCCCAGATGTTCATCCATCTTAGTCGATCAGTGTGTACCTGGCTTAGGCTAGTGTGTGTGTGTGTGTGTGTGTGTGTGTGTGTGTGTGTGTGTGTGTGTGTGTGTGTGTGTGTTACATACATACATATATACATACATAGGAGTAAAGACATATACGTGTATGAGGTTAAAAGACGGGGTAAGACAAATATAAAACTTTTCCGGTAAAACACAATTAGTAATCACACACACACACACACACACACTTTACCCTCCTGCCACACGAATCCCAATCATGGGACTTCTGTCGCGTTTAGGAAGTCAGCCACCCCCACCGAGCGGGTCAACAAGCCGAGGATGTGATGTGTGCTCGTTTTCTGTATGAAAGTTGCATCTTGGTCATGAGAAGTGATAACTATAGTGTTAGATGGATGAGGTCCAGAGCGCGGGCGTAATAGTGTAACTCTCGCGTGTGTCGGAAGTGTAGTCTCAGAAGGGTGTATGTCTGGTGGGGTGGTGTAGATAGGGTTGCATGGGGCAGGGGGGGCTTTACTTCGTGCTTATCAGCGTGAATATGCTTCGTCAGAGGAGTGGAGGGAGCTGTCTGCGAATATCTGTTGATGGAAAGTGAGGTAGGGATGAGCTTTACATTTCTGCTTAGGGTTTAGTTATTGATTAGTAGAAGGGATGATATGAGAGATTATAACGTCCATAAAGAACTGGGTGCCAGATATGTTGAGGTGGGATTATATTGGAAGTACCTTCGTTTTGTTTTGCCGATCGTGAATGGTGATGGTTGCTGAGCAAGAGGTGATTATTCTGAGTGCTGTTTTAGGGTGTAGTTGTGTTGTTATTTTTTTTTCCTTCTCTTGGAAGGATGACTGACCAGGCAGGTGAGGCGTGGTTTAGAGTGGATCGAAAGAAATTTTCCTAGAGACTCTTATCATTGTCTGACTCTGTTGCCGATGTTCTGGGAGTTTAGTTCATTTATGGCTTTTGTGTTGATGTTTTCGGTGTGTGAGTGAATTTCATGTATGTCGTATGTGATGCCTGGTATGGTCGAGTTTTATTGACTGGAACTGCTTCATCATTCAAGGTTACGTGTGGTATAGTGTGGCTGGATTTACTTCTTTCGGGGCTTTAAAGACTGACGGTACATTTCTGCGGAGATGCAAACACTATGCTAGTGCGGTTTGAGGACGGTGTGATACGATTGTGATGTATGGAAGCGAGAGAACCTTCACTATGGTTTGTGAGGGACGGAGGGAAGGTCATGTTGGAAGAGAGTGACGAGGGCTGGAGAATGAACTGCTTCCTAGGCGTCAAATGCCGCGTTTGAGAGAAGGTGTCATATGCATTGATGTCATATGTGTAGTTAGCAGTGTGCCTGATGGGGATGTGGCTGGTTCAGGCCATCCAGAATGTGTCTTTTGAGATTTGTGTAAGAGAGCAGTAACGGGGTGACTGGGCGATCAGCCGTGCTGTGTGGGTGAGAGTAGGATACTCTGGTGAATGATGCCGTGGATCCGTTTCTTCCAGGAGTTTCGGTGGTGATCACAGCAGTGATGCGGCAGGAGGAGAAGGGGTGGTCGTAGGAGAGGCATCATGTTGGCAGGTTTCCAGATGCTTGGGATTTTGTTGCGTAACCGAAGACTGGTTGGTGATGTCTATAAGTGCTTTTGGGCTGCTGCTGTTGGCCCGAGTCATCGTGTATGTGCACATTGCTATGTTTCTAGGGATTGTTACGGGCGGGAGTTTTTTTTATACCTGTGACTCAGTGGCGTCAGTGGTAGTCAAAGGAAGGGTGAGCAGTTGTGTCTGGGTGAATGATTATGTATAGGGGTCTCATGATTGTTCCGTCGCGGAATGTGGTTGATGTGTATATGTAAATATGGATCTATGTAAATATCTTTATTTACATATGCATAACGTGTTTCCAAGAAGCAGAACTCCATCAGGGAGTGAGGGTGGAGGTGTGTGTGTGTGTGTGTGTGTGTGTGTGTGTGTGTGTGCAAGGAAGGTGGGGAGGGGACTGAAGTGTTGCCAGGGGCTCTTGGTGGGAGATGAGGGGGGTGAGGGGAGGAAACGGGTGTTGAGGGGAGGAGATGGGAGATGAGAGGACCAGCTGGGAGACGAGGGGAGGAAATAGAAGGTGAGGGGAGGAAATGGGAGGTGAGGGGAAGAAATGGGAGGTGAGGGGACCCAGAGGGAAAGGGAGGGAGGGTTGGGGAGGAGGGAGTTGAGAGGATCACGTCGTCAGCACGTGAGGGAGGAGTAGCGGCGCCGCCCCTCACCCCCGCCGACCTTGACCAGACCTTGAACACCGACCTTACTGGCAGCTGGCGGCCCTGGGGCTCCGGGGGAGAGGGGAGGGAGGATAGTGGGGTGGGAGTGACGGGTGCGGGAGGAACTGGGGAGAAGGAGGGACGAATAAGACGGGGCGATAGATGTGGAGCTGTTATAACCGAGGGGACTATGTGAGGGTGGGGAAAGGGAAGGTGTATGAGAAAAGCGAGGGTGAGGGAGGGAGGGTGAGGGTAAGGGAGGGAGAGGGTGTGTGTGTGAGGGCAGGGTAGGGAGGGGAGACGAGAGGTATGTAACAACAGAGACGGGAGTGGATAGGTGTGTGTGACAACAGTGAAGATGAGGGGAGTAGGGAGAGGGACGCTAAGTGAGAACAGTGAAGGAAAGGGAGGGGGAGATGTCTGACGACACCGATGGGGAGGGGAGATGTTTGACAACAGCGAGGGAGAGGGGGGGGGAGTGTTTGACAACAGTGAGAAGAGGGTATGTGACTTCAGCGATGGCGAGAGTAGTGGGGGAGAGAGGGATATGCGACAGTAGTGAGGGGAGAGAAAGTAGGTGTGTGTTCCAACAATGGAAGGGGGTGAGGGGAGACGGGTGGTGGGGGTGTGGAAGCCCTGAGGGGTGGGGACTGGTGGATAGGACAGATGACGAAGGAGTGCTCATGGCAGGGAGTTAAGAGGGAGCTGGGGACGAGGTTGATATTACGTAGTTTTAATTGTAAAAAGAAAATCTTGATCTGTTTTTTTTAATGAGTGACATAAGATGGGAGATTATGGTGACGTGTTGATGGGGGTAATGTTGGGGGATAACTGGCGAGGGGGCGGCATGGGGCAAGAGACGGGGTGGGACACAAGGATACAGACGCGTGGCTGGCCAGGGGTGACTGGGGACATGGACGGTCGGGTGAGGGACGCGCCAGCCGCTGGTGCCACGGTGTGTGGGGTTGGGTGGGAGGAGGTGGGGGGCGTTATGACAGGGCGGGGCCGTCAGCAGGGGAGCCTCGTGGGAGCCAGGGGGGGAGGGAGTTAGGCTTGGGAGGAGGGGTTAGGGGGAATATAAATGAGAAAATGGTATGTGGGATGGAAGGTAAAGGGAAATAGGGAGACGGAAGATAAGGATATGGTGGTTGTTGGAGACATAACGGAGGTGGTGGTGGTGGTGGTAGTTGTGGTGGTGTTGGTGATGGTGGTAGTGGTGGAAGCGGTACTGGCAGTGTTGTAATGTGCAGCTGTTAACGTTGAGAGTAGTACAAAAGTTCAGCAAATACATTACACATGGGACACACAGGTACAGCATGTACTCGTACTGGGCATATGATTACATCAGATATCTAGCGCATATGTGGCTCAGGACATGGCAAATTCTGGGTATGGTGTAAGGACGTCTACAAGGAATATTACTGTCATAGTGTAGTGACAAGAGCCGTCGAAACTGTACGACTTGATGTCATTTGCTTGTCGCCGTGGTCGAAGGATGTCAAGGAAATCTTCGTTTATCAAAAATGTATTCTATTTCAACCAGGTGGAGTATAAAGGACTACTGCATCTGCCACGGGGAAGGTTGGGGGCCGCACCGACAGCCCAAGGTGGAGGGGGACTTGCTCGAGAAGCTGTGAGAGACTGGCCCGCGACAGGCTGGGTTATGATGACTTTTGAAAGTTTTTGGCGTCGAGAGCATAAGGCACTGCCTGTGAGTTGTTAGGGTCAGTCAGCAAACTTGAGGATGAGCGAGCTAGGAAGAATTAGCTCATCTTGTATGGCAAGAGGCCTGGCGTGCTACACACCCGTTCTGTTTAGGAAATCATCAAGTTTGGTGATCAGGGAAAAATGAAGCAATCATCTCGTGAACAGTGTAGAGTGTATAACCTTCATGAAGAATGGTGTATGATATTCAGGTTGGTTTCCAAAGTTAGGCTTCGACCTGCCTCGAGCGTAACACAAATCGTTAAAACTACTGACTCTCGCGGTTCCCGTATCTATCGCTAATGAGCTGGGCTTCGGTGTATATTACATGCTGGTCTGAAATGAACGATGTTGGGGCATCCGCTTATATAGTGTCCCAGCTCGGGTCCATCGGGTGTAGAAGAGAGTCAATACTTTGACTGCCCAGGATCATGGTCTCTCGCGACTTGCCGTATATTACTTGTACCTTGAGGGTCATTCTGGCAGTTACAATGTCACAGCGTCTGGTGCCTTTCCCACTAACGATACATCAACCTAGAATGATCATACTGCATAATATTACAGCTGCCTGGTATTTCAACTTCTCCCCAGAGGTTTGCTTCCAAGCCCCACGTAGGGAGGGAGCAAGCACACATGTTTAGCATGATCACCTAGTGACCATGATACCCATGACCGCACTGTGAAGGTATTTGTGAGAATTGGATGTGTATGCAGGGGGTAAATGATGGAAGGAATAGCTTCCTCCAGGGCACCATCTCTCTCAGCAAAGCAAAGCTGGAACCATAGAAGAGTGCATCATGAGCTCGGTATTGGAGGAGATACATCAGTGCCACGAGAATGCTATGAGGTTCACAATGAGAAGAGATGGACCAGGTACTGAATTTTCCTCGTTGGGAATGAATAAGGTTGTTAATTGTTGTGAATGATTCAAGCCGCGTCGCCCTCACTGCCTTCCCTCAGTTATCCACCAGTACACATAAGCAGTGTATTCTCATGCATGGTGCGTAACCTCATGATCATCTGCACATGTTAGTGTTTGTAGGATGTGAGTAAGGATGAGGTGGCCAGGTTGACAATTTGCATTACCAGTTTGGGTATGTCTGTTGTGCGAAGATTCCAAGGATACTGGTGTAAGATCTGTTGTTCTCAGTTCTCGTAGTGGCCACGCTGGGAAATGGCTAAGGCGCCTTCGGTACCCTGTCCGGGACCTTAATGACTTGTAGAAGTCGTTGTGCAAAACTGCGGGCGGAGGCGGGACGTCTGAGACATGTTGCACTAAAAATTACAGTAAGTCTAGGGATAAAGTCAGTGAGTGTGGGAATGGTATGCTCAGGTCTCATGTTTATCACCTTAGTCGACGCGGGATAGCTTTATTTTGTATAGCATCAAGGGAACGAAGAAGTCCTGGGTCAACCATAGCCAAGTAATAGGCCAGTACACATCACACATACAGAAAGTGCAAGTTCATGCCAATATGAACACCACCAATTTTTGAACCTGTGGCGTTGGTGGTGATGGTGAGGGTGGTGGTGGTTTTGGTGATGGTGTTAGTATTGGTAATGGTGGTGCTGGTGTTAGTGGTGATGGTGATGATGACAGTGGTAGAGGTCGTGGCGGTGATGGTGGTAGCGATGATGGAGAAGTTGGTAGTGACGTTAGTGGTAGTGGTGGTGTTTGTGGTGGTGGTGGTAGCACCACAGGAGTGCCGGTATGTGGGTGCACCAGTGGGAGAGGAGCTGGGGTTTTGTACCACAGTGGAAGGTCATGTGGGACAGGCGTGGTAGTGGGAAGGAGGAGCTGGGTGTTTCTACCACAGTAGGTGATGATGTGGGACAGATGTGGTGGTTGGGGACACATGCACGAGCGACGTGGATGGGGGAAGAGGTACGTGGTGCTTAATGGAAGGTCAGTCAGAACACCTGTGAGGCGACGAAGGAAAGGGATACATATATGTATCACGTGGGGAAGGTTTATTTGATACATGTGAGGTGGAGCTGGGACGGTTTTCTTGTATGTATCATCACGTGAAAAAGGTCATGCAGGGAAGATATGAATCAGGACAAATATTTCTTCTTGTTTCTCTCCGTCCGTTGTTTATGATTGTTCAGACGTGGGGCTCACGAACGAATACACGTACCTCCAGGTGCAGACAGTTAAGATGTATCTTCTGGAACTAGAGAGAGAGAGAGAGAGAGAGAGAGAGAGAGAGAGAGAGAGAGAGAGAGAGAGAGAGAGACTATGATGGTGCTGTCTCTGGCCTTGTCGCCACGTTCCACGGACGTCCGTCCTCCCGTGAGGTTGGGGGACACTGGCCTGTCGTGGCCGGATAGAGGAGCCCCTGGGTCGTGTGGTGCGGGTCCGGTACGTCCACGGCTCTGGTCACACACCATATGGTCCGCCTACCTACAAACCTGGCGTTTACAGTAGCGCATGTTATCTCCCGCAGTGCCGTTACGGCCGGCCTGATAACGCTTGGCTATCACATAATCCTTACATCACGGAGCATGATAACGTAGAGGTTATCATCTGCACCTGGTTAGGTCAGGAGGTTGACACATTACTGAGCCCGCTGGTTGATGTGAACCCGCGCGAGAAATCTTGGTAAGTCGGGGTTCATATCTTTGTTGGCAACGTCAGGAGACTCACTAGGTTTTGTTTACAGGAATAATGCCGTTAAAGATGTGTATATCAGTGTGTGTAACTACCTGTTTGTGATTACGTATTTATACTTGACGCTAAAGGAGTTTTACTCTTGTAATGTCCCATCTCTTGTGCCTTCTCTGATGGCATACAACTTCGTGAATTTTTATATGCTGTCTTCGTTTACCATTTCCACATTCAGTGTGTTCCATTCATCCGCCACTCTTCTGATACAAAAGTACATCTCTACATTTTGATTTTTATAAAAATTTTCTTGCTTCATACCATGTTATGTTGACAGGTTGTTACATCACTGCAACTTTCGAAAACTGTTCACTGTTTACGTCATCATTCTGATTTAACAAATTAAAGCTTATGATCAAGTCACCCTATGTTTTTCTCTTTTCCATGGTGGGCTAATTTAAGGCCTCTAACCTTCCTGTGTAACTCGTCTCTCTTAATTCTGGCACCATCTGTTTTGTCCTTTAGATCTTCTCTTGATTTTCAAACCAAACTTCAGAAGCCTAATTAATTTTGCTTTATGTAGGACGTGAACAGCTTGCTAAATATTTACTCCTTCATGTAACCGAATGCCCTTTTGATACTTGCTAACAGACAGTTGGCCTCCTTAACTATTCTCCTACGTTGGAAATCTGACGACAGGTTAGGGACAATGTCGACCCCCAAGTTTCTCTCATACTCACATTCCTGCAGCTTATTTCTTGCCATACAATATTCACACTGAGGACTTCTCTCGCTGTGGCCCATCCTCGTTGCATTAACATTGGTCGAATTTCAACAGACATGTATTGGCTCAACGTTGGAATTTAAGTCCCTTTGTAAGTTGATTCTGTTCTCTTTGCTTTCCTCTTCCCTTATGACCTTTGCGTCATCTGCATACATATTCAAATAGGAGTCCACACCTTTTAGCAGGGTGTTTGCATAGATCAAGAAGATCAATGGGCTCAGAAGAGAGCCCTGAGGCACGCGGAGCTGGTCGATAAATGGTTACCTTGTCGTAGGCTTACGAGTGTGTGCTTCAGCACAGAAGAGTCGTGACGTGGTGTGTCTATGCAAGGTTAAGACATACGTGTGTGATATCATAGGAAACGGGTAATGGAACTGAGGAGATGAAGAATGACTCTTTTGCACTGAATTGGCATTGCCTTCAAAGGACGTTAGAAGAGTCAGTCGTAAGAGTCGAGACTAAACTATGATCAGTGTTGCTCTGTGTCACCACACCAACTGTTGGAGAGCAAGAATTACCTGAGCAACCAGGGAAGAATGGAAGCTACTGTGAGAGTATTGGAGATGATATTCCGTATGTGCTATTCATCTTCCTGAAGAAAAGAAATTGGTTTGTCACATTGCTTTGTCACATCGAAGGTGTATACTGACAGGAAACAATAGGGCTACTGAGAAACTTTAGAAAAATGTATATGAAACACAACATATAAAAGACTTGTATTACTTCCCATAAGAGTACATATCATAGAATCGACACTAGACAGTTCCTGAAAAACAACTTATTTTGTTTCACAAACAGCGAAGCTTTGACTCGTAACATAATTGTCCACAAAACATTCTGCTAAATTTCACAACATGATCAAACTGCACACGAGAAGAAATGTATACTCGTTGCTGCTTGACCTTATGAACAAGACGGTACTGCCCTTAATTATAGTGGTCCTTGAGCAAGACGGTACGGGCCTTAAGTATAGTGGCCCTTGAGCACGACGGTACTGCCCTTAATTATAGTGGCCCTTGAGCACGACGGTACTGCCCTTAAGTATAGTGGCCCTTGAGCACGACGGTACTGCCCTTAATTATAGTGGCCCTTGAGCACGACGGTACGGCACTTAAGCATAGTGACCCTTGAGCACGACGGTACGGGCCTTAAGCATACTGACCCTTGAGCACAACGGTACGGACATTAAGCACAGTTACCCTTGAGCACGACGGGATGACCTTTGGATATGTTGGCCTGGCCTTTGATCTGACCCTGTCAAAACTCCAGACGCCTTTGGTAACAAAAGAATATTGATGCTCTTACAGATAAACTTAAGACCTTGGCTGAAGAAATGTTGATTGTAATAACGTGTTTGGAAGCTAGTGTAAGGGGACGATAAGTTCAGAAACATTTTAAGTAAGCTATATATATATGTGTGTGTGTGTGTGTGTGTGTGTGTGTGTGTGTGTGTGTGTGTGTGTGTGTGGAAGACTATCAGATTCTTCGCGGAGAAAGACGACAGGTGACAGCCGTCTTCAGTCACCTTCCAGGTCCACAACCACCTTCCAGATGCTGGAAGAGGAAATCAGGGGGAGGAAAGTAAGACCTCACGAATTACGATCAGTTAAATCCTCGTAGAAAGTGGAAGAAGAGAGAGAGAAGAAGGCTAAGTCTTCCGTGTTAGGAGAATGTGTGAAACTACTTCCTGCTGTAGTGTCAGTTGTCTCAGGTGTAGAGGGAGAGACGCGTGTGTGATGTGCTCAGGTTAGTAAGGCATCACCACAGAGTGTGGTTCTCTCATGTGGTGAACATGAACCATCCGTGCTTCATCTGACTTTGGGTTAAGCTTGGCGCCTCCTGCTTGTGTCTCCTGCCCCAGGACCAGACTCTTGTCAGCCCTTATTACAAAACAAGAAACAGCAGGAAGCATTCAGTATTCCTGAATGATATGGTTTTGACACTGACGTCATCATTGGACAGACATCATTTGAAAGTGACATCTTCTCGAAATTTAGAAATTGCTAGCATAGTTCTTCTGTTAAGGAAGAGAAAAATGGCTTGGGGAAAAAAAAAAAAATGCAGGCGAGCTGTACTAACTTCCCATATCCCCAAGGTTTTGGAAAGTGTTGTCAAAACAGGAAACAATATACGGAACAGTTTGTAGAGCAGAACGATCCTGTTTCCCACAGCTGGTGGACCACCATGACAAGATCCCGGAGGCCGTTCATGACGTACACAATGATGATGTTCTTCACAGATTTCACGACGACCTTTGGCAAACCTGATCATGAAATGATAGCGTACATGTGTCTCGGAGTTGCTTAAATGACGAATTTGGACACTTGATCTTCAATCTCCATTCATACAGACTCCACAGCTTTCATTGCTGGAAGTCTTGGCCTCTCCTGAATTTACTTCCTTACCGTACAAATGCGTGATGTTCGTGGGTTATACACGACACAACTACGTGTTATGTTCTTGAGGTGGAACAAGAACTGGTGTGACAGTAATGTCGACTGAATACAGTGAAGGCTTATGGACGTCATTCGGGTTTACCTGTTGGCCACCGAAAGATGAATAGATGGTCAGTGGTTGGAAGTATCATCTACTCCACAGAGAGAAACGATAGATCGAGTTACGCAGTCAATATAAGACGGACGTATTCTTTATCATAACACGGGAGACACGTGTCCAAGGTGTAGCTGTGATCCGCCAAGTTGTTACTGACGTGTATTCAAGGTGTACCTGTGATGTGTCCAAGGTATACCTGTGATGTGCTAAAGGTGTACCTATGATGTGTCCAAGGTGTACCTGTGATGTGCTAGAGGTGTAGCTGTGGTGTGTCCAAGATGTAGCTGTGATGTTCAGTGTAGTGTGATGTGTCCAAGGTGTAGCTGTGATGTGTTCAGTGTAGCTGTGATGTGTCCAAGGTGTAGCTGTGGTGTGTTCAATGTAGCTGTGATGTGTCCAAGGTGTAGCTGTGATGTGCTAAAGGTGTAGCTGTGGTGTGTCCAAGATGTAGCTGTGATGTGTTTAGTGTAGTGTGATGTGTCCAAGGTGTAGCTGTGATGTGTTCAGTGTAGCTGTGATGTGTCCAAGGTGTAGCTGTGATGTGTTCAGTGTAGCTCTGATGTGTCCAAGGTGTAGCTGTGGTGTTTTCAATGTAGCTGTGATGTGTCCAAGGTGTAGCATTGATGTGTTTAGTGTAGTGTGATGTGTCCAAGGTGTAGCTGTGATGTGTTCAGTGTAGCTGTGATATTAGATAACCTTACTTTCTCGGAACTCATCAGAGGCACATCCGGCTCAAGTGAAAGGCTAAACACTGATGACTTTTAAAGCCAGATAACAACAACTGTAGTCATTATATATGTGACACTTGTTTACTTCTTAGTGGAATACTGCTGTGCTGACGTCAGCATAGGAAACCAGAGAAATCTGCTGAGCTGAAATATATGTCGGAACGTTTTCTTTTCCACTGTTCATGGCGATTCGATGCATCTGTATTACTCAGGTAAATTAAGAGGTCTCAAACTGCTTTCAATAGATCTTAAGACTCGTGAAGGTATATATGTGTGCATGTGTCTGTGTATGTATGTATGTGTGCATGTGTCTGTGTATGTATGTATGTGTGCATGTGTCTGTGTATGTATGTATGTGTGCATGTGTCTGTGTATGTATGTATGTGTGCATGTGTCTGTGTATGTATGTATGTGTGCATGTGTCTGTGTATGTATGTATGTGTGCATGTGTCTGTGTATGTATGTATGTGTGCATGTGTCTGTGTATGTATGTGTGTCTGTGTATGTATGTGTGTCTGTGTATGTATGTATGTGTGCATGTGTCTGTGTATGTATGTATGTGTGCATGTGTCTGTGTATGTATGTATGTGTGCATGTGTCTGTGTATGTATGTATGTGTGCATGTGTCTGTGTATGTATGTGTGTCTGTGTATGTATGTGTGTCTGTGTATGTATGTATGTGTGCATGTGTCTGTGTATGTATGTATGTGTGCATGTGTCTGTGTATGTATGTATGTGTGCATGTGTCTGTGTATGTATGTATGTGTGCATGTGTCTGTGTATGTATGTATGTGTGCATGTGTCTGTGTATGTATGTATGTGTGCATGTGTCTGTGTATGTATGTATGTGTGCATGTGTCTGTGTATGTATGTATGTGTGCATGTGTCTGTGTATGTATGTATGTGTGCATGTGTCTGTGTATGTATGTATGTGTGCATGTGTCTGTGTATGTATGTATGTGTGCATGTGTCTGTGTATGTATGTATGTGTGCATGTGTCTGTGTATGTATGTGTGTGTGTGTGTCTGTGTGTGTATGTATGTGTGTCTGTGTATGTATGTGTGTCTGTGTATGTATGTATGTGTGCATGTGTCTGTGTATGTATGTATGTGTGCATGTGTCTGTGTATGTATGTATGTGTGCATGTGTCTGTGTATGTATGTGTGTGTGTGTGTGTCTGTGTGTGTATGTATGTGTGTCTGTGTATGTATGTATGTGTGCATGTGTCTGTGTATGTATGTGTGTCTGTGTATGTATGTATGTGTGCATGTGTCTGTGTATGTATGTATGTGTGCATGTGTCTGTGTATGTATGTATGTGTGCATGTGTCTGTGTATGTATGTATGTGTGCATGTGTCTGTGTATGTATGTATGTGTGCATGTGTCTGTGTATGTATGTATGTGTGCATGTGTCTGTGTATGTATGTGTGTCTGTGTATGTATGTGTGTCTGTGTATGTATGTATGTGTGCATGTGTCTGTGTATGTATGTATGTGTGCATGTGTCTGTGTATGTATGTGTGTCTGTGTATGTATGTGTGTCTGTGTATGTATGTGTGTCTGTGTATGTATGTGTGTCTGTGTATGTATGTATGTGTGCATGTGTCTGTGTATGTATGTGTGTGTGTGTGTCTGTGTGTGTATGTATGTGTGTCTGTGTATGTATGTATGTGTGCATGTGTCTGTGTATGTATGTGTGTCTGTGTATGTATGTATGTGTGCATGTGTCTGTGTATGTATGTATGTGTGCATGTGTCTGTGTATGTATGTATGTGTGCATGTGTCTGTGTATGTATGTATGTGTGCATGTGTCTGTGTATGTATGTATGTGTGCATGTGTCTGTGTATGTATGTGTGTCTGTGTATGTATGTATGTGTGCATGTGTCTGTGTATGTATGTATGTGTGCATGTGTCTGTGTATGTATGTGTGTCTGTGTATGTATGTATGTGTGCATGTGTCTGTGTATGTATGTATGTGTGCATGTGTCTGTGTATGTATGTGTGTCTGTGTATGTATGTGTGTCTGTGTATGTATGTATGTGTGCATGTGTCTGTGTATGTATGTGTGTCTGTGTATGTATGTGTGTCTGTGTATGTATGTGTGTCTGTGTATGTATGTGTGTCTGTGTATGTATGTGTGTCTGTGTATGTATGTATGTGTGCATGTGTCTGTGTATGTATGTGTGTCTGTGTATGTATGTGTGTCTGTGTATGTATGTGTGTCTGTGTATGTATGTATGTGTGCATGTGTCTGTGTATGTATGTGTGTCTGTGTATGTATGTGTGTCTGTGTATGTATGTGTGTCTGTGTATGTATGTGTGTCTGTGTATGTATGTATGTGTGCATGTGTCTGTGTATGTATGTATGTGTGCATGTGTCTGTGTATGTATGTATGTGTGCATGTGTCTGTGTATGTATGTATGTGTGCATGTGTCTGTGTGTGTATGTATGTGTGTATGTCTGTGTGTGTATGTATGTGTGTGTCTGTGTGTGTATGTATGTGTGTCTGTGTATGTATGTATGTGTGCATGTGTCTGTGTGTGTGTATGCATGTGTCTGTGTATGTATGTGTGTGTGTGTGTGTCTGTGTCTGTGTGTGTGTCTGTGTATGTATGTATGTGTGCATGTGTCTGTGTATGTATGTAGGTGTGCATGTTTTTGGGGTTGTTGTTTTTCATTTTCTGTGTATGTATTTTTTGTGGTGTGTGTTGTGTTTGTGTGTGTCTGTGTGTGTAGGTGAGGTTCTGCAGATTTGGAGATGTGTGGTTATGGATGTCTTTATGTGTTTCTAGATAAATAGAATTTACTATTTTTTGTCATTACTTTATTTGAACTGTGAGGGGAGGGAGTTGTACCCTAGTGGGGCCCTCAGCTCATAACATTCCTTGCTGTCCTACAACTTGAATTCATGTATGCTGCTCATGTGTCTTGGTTGCATACACCATGCCCTCAGTCATCTGATTCAGTATTCTTATAAGAATATTTCTCTACACCATTATTAACAAGTCTCCTACTCTGGTTGTTCTGTTGTTACATCTCTAGGATCCTAGAGCTGAGCTGTTCACCCTCCACGTCATCGATCTGTTTTGAATACCTAAAGGTTGTGATCAGGTCACTCGTTACTCTTTTTCTTGTCCAAGGTGGGCAAAATCTACAGCCTCTGGTCTTTCCCCGTGGCTCAGCTCTCTTAATTCAGGTACCATCTTTGTTGCCCTCCTCTGGACCTTCTCTGTGAGTCCTTTGTTCTTTAGGTGCTGTGATCAGACTCGAGAAGCATGTTCTGGTGTTGATCTTCTGCAGTATACGAAAAGTTTGCTAGATATTCTGGTATTTGTCGTTAGACAGTTTGCCTCCTTTACTATTCTCCTGATGTGGGAGACTGGTGACAGGTAAGGGATGATGTCGACCCCCAAGCGCTTCTCACATATGTACAGAATCCTAATCCTTAGTTCCTGCTGCATGATGATCATATTCAGGTCTTCTCTCGCTTCGTCCTCTCCTCATTACTTTACGTCTGCTCAGGCTGAAGTCCATCAGCCATGCATCATATCAAATTTGGAGTCTCTTTCGCTCCTCGTGCAAGTTGATGCAGTCTTCCTTGTGTTTTCACTTCCCTCATGGCTTTCAGAACATCTTAAGTTATTCAGACAAGTTATTTGCCCAGGTTAAGAAGAGTAACGGTCCTAGAACAGAACCCCAGGGCACTCCGCTGGTCGCCTCGACACATTTTAGGGAAGGTTCGTCTGACATGCGTTCTCCGGTCCCTTCCACTGAGATAATCTGTCCATTCAAGGTGTCTTCCCTGGTGATCCAGCTTCCTAATCAGCCTCCCATGAGGGGCAGTGTCATTTTTTTTCCTTGTCGGTTCACATACCAACAGTCCATCCATCCTTCCCTGTGCGTAAATAATTGTGTGCAATTGTGTATATATGTGACTATAGATGTGTTTCTCTATTCGTGGTTGTGTTACTTTTGTAGTCACCCATTTGTACTGTATGGGAAGGAGGTGTTGTACATCATGCCAGTCAGTTTCCATGCTTCCACCACTCTTATTATAAGAGTTCTTCTGTACATCTTTTTTTTTAAGGTTCTTGCTTAATTTCATGTTGTGTCGTCTGCTTGCTCGATCCGTGCGTCTTTCGGAAACAGTTCACCGTCTACGATGTTGATCTGTATTAGAACCCTCTGGTTAAGATCATGGCAACCCTCACTCTTCCCTGTTTTATGTTAGGTAAATTGAAAGCCTCGAGCCTTCCCATGTACGTAGCGCTTCATTGTGGAATCCTCGGTGTTGTCCTCCTCTGGACGTTCTCTGTGAGCTTTTTGTGCCTGTTTAGGTACGGTGATCAAACTTGAGAATATTAGTTTAGGCCTTATGTAGGATATGAACAGCTTGCTGTTGTAGTATTTGCCATCATACTCTGTGTGTGTGTGTGTGTGTGTGTGTGTGTGTGTGTGTGTGTGTGATTACTAATTGTGTGTTCTGGGGAGAGAGTTTTACACTTGTGTTGCTCCGTGTCTCAGCCTTGTATATATATGTATGTACCATATCTTCACTCTTATGTGCACACACACACACACACACACTAGCCTGTGTGTGTGTGTGTGTGTGTGTGTGTGTGTGCAGCGTGCACGGTTGCCAACTCCTATGATTTTGGCATAGTTCTCTACTATTGTTGGTCTTCAACACGCCTCTGCGCTAACTCCTGATAAATCCACCTATGCTGTGCTATACGACCCTGGGTTTGTGTACCAAGCCTGGTGTCCCCAACTCCGGGAATTACGTCTTATTTTGTCATCAAATCTGCGGAGCAACATCTCGGGCAGCCATGTTTGTTTACCTTTGTTAATGTCAAGGTCGTTGGCTGCAGCAGCAGAAGTGCCGGCCTCAGGGTCGTGTTCCGGACCCTCTGAATGAAACACCCGTCCTCAGGGTCGTGTTTCGGACCTCTGAATAAAACACCCGGCCTCAGGGTCGTGTTGCAGACCCTTTGAATGAAACACCCGTCCTCAGGGTTGTGTTTCGGACCTCTGAATGAAGCAACCAGCCTCAGGGTCATGTTTCGGACGCTCTGAATGAAGCATCAAGCTTCAGGGTTGTGTTCCAGCCCCCTCCGAATGAAATAGCCAACTTTAGGGTCGTGTTATGGCTCTTTTGAATGTAACAGATGCTTTTGGGTCGTGTTTGATTCCCTTTCAATGAAGTAACTGGATTCTGGGTCGCTTTCTAGCCTCTCTGAATGAAAGAGCTGGCCTTATAGTCGTGTTCTGGCCCCTATAAATGAAATGGGCATCCTGTTCTGGCCTCACTGAATTTGAAACAGCTTGCCTCGGGTTCATGACCCGGCTCCACTTAATGAAGCACTTGACCTCAGGGTTATGTTCCAGCTAGTAAGTGGCCAAAGGCAGGCAGTAGGTGTTTGAAGGGTCGTGGTGTGTTATAACAGAGAAACCTGCTTAGTAATGTTAACTTTGTGACCACGACGATACGATCTTCGAGTGCAACGGTTGAGGGTCAGGTCAAAGGCCAGGCCATCTACTCGGGGATCGCACAGTCGCACTGATGGGTTGTGTCCGTCGTGTTTCAGGGGTTATGGTGTGTGTGTGTGTGTGTGTGTTAGTCATAGATATAGTGAGTAGGTAGTGTATTTGGCAGCCTACCTCCCCCGCCTCCTCCGTTCCGCCACCCAAGTCATGCCCACTCACGTCCCACCGCCCACGCCCCGCCACCCACGTCCGGTCGCCCAGTGGACATATCACACACGACGACGAGTTCCCAGTACTCTCCCGTGACGTCACGAGGGCGCTAAAGCTGTCGCTTCGTGAGGCTTTATTTATAGTGATGGTTGGATGTGGTTCTGCCGTGGTGTGTGGCCACCTCAGGGTGATGGCTAGGGTAGTGCCGTCACTTGTGACCGACCGTCAGGGGAATGACCTTAAAGTCAGACCCTTGAGCAAGGCGAGATGACCGACCCCTGAGGCACGTCTGTGCGGCCCTTGACCGAGGCGAGCCTACCAGGACAATGAGACCCGGACATGAAGGGATACTTCATCATGCCAAAGGGTCGTACTGTAGTGCTCTAGGGTCGTACCGTACAGCTCTAGGGTCGTGCCTTAGTGCTCCAGGGTCGTCACGCCGGGGCCATGATCAACAAATCTGCCGTGTGGTCAGGTTACGTTTACGATTCATTCTCTCACGTTGTACGTATGGCCACCAGACTCAGACATGGCCTCTAGTTTGGAGGCCAGATCAACGACAGTGTCACAATAAGGAGCTGTATCTATGCTGAATGATGAATAGGGCTTGATATTGGACTGGAGAGAAGTTTGACGACGTCATCTTCCTTGAAACTGATTTCATAGGTGTTTGTGCTTTTGTTTGGTCATCCTGTACCTTACATATACCATGCAATGGTTTTGAAGGTCTTCTACCCTCAACAGCAAGGTCTGGTGGGACCAAGCTGCTGTGTTGTTCCTCTGCTCACCCAGGCTCTTGGAGGCTGCAGCTATGCTTACATAAACACATCCTTCCTGGTCTGGTACGCTCTATAGGTAATTTTTTTTTTAATTTCACTGGACTGTCCCTAGCGTTTATAATGGCTGAAATACTATTATCTTATATTTTCCCTATCTCTCTTTTTCATTGGAAATGTTTAACAAATCTTCCGTGCATGTCTTGCCAATAGTGTTTTCGAGTTCAGATTGGGAACCATCTCTTCTTCGATTACCCATGTGCATATTTCATCTCCCGTCTGTACCCTGGAGAGAACAAACTGTTTTCAGTAGTTCCCAGGAGTTGAGGTATTTGCTAGTGTTGGTGCTGATTGTAAGAGATATTCGCACACTTTTCCACTCCTCTTCAGTTTCGTCCATCTTGAAAGTTGATGCCAGTCCACAAGGGCAGTGCATTCAGGTGTGCACTAGTTCCTCGAGGAATGTCATCACTACATCTGCTTGAAGGTCCGTATAACCCAACCTGCCATCTTTGGTGAAGAGGTAACTGTTGCTCTGTTGTATTCCACGAAGGTAAGGTCATCTGCCTTTATTACTCCGAGGTCGTCCCTTGTATACCATATCGCTCCAGTTAGTTTTGTCGCAGGCTCGTCGCTCACCCTCCTGCATGATCAGGCCCCAATAACTTTTCTTCCATCCTGCAATCTCTTAATTGGTCCCCCCCCCCTCTTTCCTCCTTCCATTTCTAACAAGTGCAACATCTTAGTCAGTATGTCTTCACTCATGCTATCCATATGCCCAAACCATTTTAGCATACGCTGTTCAGCTCTCTCAGTCATACCCGCTTACTACCACACTTTTCTCTTACGCTGTCATTCCTTACTCGATCAGTCCTCCTCACAACACATATTATCCTCAAACACTTCATTGCCAACACATCTACCTTCTTCCAGTCTTTTGTTTTTACGAACTAAGATTCACATCTATAAAGGACCATTAGGACTACCATATGTACCATGTGCCTTCAGACGATGACCTCTCTTTCCACCCACGCCTTAATGCACCCACCTTCAACTTCACCTCCCAAAGTTCCATCCGCTGCCATGTCCACTCCTAGGTTTTTGCAGCATTTCACTTCATCCAAGTTTCTCTCCATTCAAACTCGCACTCAAACCAACCCGTCTTACCCGCCTGCTAAACCTCACAACTCTTAATTTCATTCACATTAACTTTAAAATTCCTCTTTTTAAAAAGTTCCAAACTCAGACACCAGCTTGTGCAGTTTCTCACTCGTGTCTGCCAACAGAGCCATGTCACTCGCAAACATCAGGTGACTCATCTCCTTGGCTCCCCCAGCCCTGCAGACTGCCGACCTAACCCTCTCTCCACGACCCATGTATTTACCTCCCTCACCATCCCGTTCATAAACAGATTAAGCAACCATGGTGACATCACACACCCGGAACTCAAAATCTTCATGCGTCAGGAACCTTTTATTATCTTCCCTTCCCTACTCACTCACAAGCCTTATTCCCTCAATAAAGACTCGTTACTGCTCTAGTAGCTTTCCTCCTACGCCAACTTTCGCAACACCTTCAACAAGATTTCTCTGTGAAACCTATTATATACTTTCTCCAGGTCTGTGAATGTTAAATATAACTTCCTCTCTTTCTGTAATTATTTCTCATTCAGATTATTCAAAGCAAACGCATGGTCAGCTCTCATCCTCAAATTAACTCCCAGCTCCACCAATCAGACATTCCTAGACCATTCTCAACCCGTTCCAGGTTCCTCTCCCCAAACACACGTTCCGTCTCTCCCTTCTTTTCCTCCTGGTTACATGCCCATACCATGAAGACACCCCAGCCTGAGCTTTGTAACAGGATGAACGATCCTCTCTTGGCTCCTCCTCCTGTTCCCGCTTTTAGATACTGAAAGGCAAGAAGGGTAGAGCTAATGACTCCAGGCCTTTTTTGTTGTTGTCTTTAGTGACACGTAGGAGATACGTGGGCAGTCTCTATCCCGTCCCCATTGATGGTAATGCTAAAAGTAATGATATTGATGACAATGAAAATACCAGTGGTTAAGTACTTCTTAAATCAAAAGCATACAAAGGGTTTTATAACACAGAGAACTCATCTGTAGGGTACCATAGATATGGGGACTGATGAAGTCTTGAATGTGCAAGGTATGTACTTTTTATTTGTGTGGTATGGGGAGAGAGTTTTACACTCGTGTTGCCCCGTCTCCTTAACCTTGTGTAGATTTTACTTACAACTACGTTTCTCGACGAACTATTATTCCTGACAACACCGTCGATCATCGAACGATTATCCTCGATTTGTTATTTGCCGGCGAACGATCACTTTCCCTCAGCGTCGTGTGCTATCAGATTGCCCAGTGTTCGAGTTACGTCGCGTGGATTTACTAACAGCCCAAGTTTAAAAGTAAAGCTCAGCCAGTAGAATCTCCTCGTTATGCTCTAGTCTGTGTCTTCCAGTGTTAAAACATGCTCTGTGTCTGCCTCTCTTCGTTGGAGTACATCCCTCTCCTAGCGTGAGTGTGGGTAGAGTGATGGATGAGGCGGCAAGCGTGCGTGGGGCTCATTTGTGCTGACGATGGTCACACTACCGCTGCTGTGACAGGCTCAGCGCACAGCCACGGCGTGTCAACGCTCACCGCCGCTGCCCTGGTTGGTCACCGCGGGGAAAACGATTACGTTGGTGATGCGCCCCGGCCCCTACGTCACCATCCTGACGTCTTCTCTCTGACGTCACGGCTGCTCCATCGATCGACCAGACGCGCGACTACCGCACTTCCTCTCTCATAACAAATTTGCATCTCATTAGGTATTTTCAGGAGGTGGTATTCTTGCCACCCGAGGCGGAGGCGTTTGTTTCCTGATCCTTGTTACATGGAGGGAACATATGATACAAGATCATCCGCGGCTCTGCCCTCCCACCCCAACCCCTCACCCTCCCATGCACGTCATGCAGATCTGCCTCCCCCTCACTCTCCTGGACATCCACCTCCTCCCTCTCCAGTGGAACACTGGAATAAACTACCGCTACGAAAACCCCCACTGTCAGTACTTATAGATCATGGCTTAACAATTACTTGAACGATGCCCAGTATCAGTAAATAATCCTGTTGAGAAGTATACTCACTTATGAATACAAAATTTGAACCAATGTGTTCACATTAGATGTCATCTTCCATACCCACTTAGTAGAATTTACATGGCAGACCAACTTCACCCACATTTCATAGTGTTCCCCAGCTATTTTCCTGACGGCTATTGTACGGCAAAGGGATTGGTGGTTAGGGAGGTGCCTTCTGCTATACCATCCTGTCTCTCTATATCAGCTCGCCACAGATCATCAGGCTTCCTGCTGTCTGTCCTTTCCATGCGTATACGTGCACTCTCTTCCTCATCCACCGTCATTTTCCACCTTATTCATCTTTACTCTCCACTTCATCCACCCTAACTCTGTAGATTACCCTCCAATGCCCACCACTTCGTCTTCCATCTCATCACTTCTCCACATCAGCCTTCCTGTCTTCCACCTCCCGCATCTCCACCTACCACCTCATCAATCTTATCCTTCACTTCATCCTTTAACATTCTCCCTCACCAGTCTTCTCTCTCCACCTCACTGACTCTCATCCTCACTCGTCAGAAACCTCACCACATTCATCCTTAAAAAAAAACTAATTTCCCACTTCAGTGAGTCATACCATCCACTGTACCCAAAGTCACCATCCACTTCATCCACCCATATCATCCACCCATATCTCTCGTCCAATGCCACCATCCACCCCATCCCCCTCACTGGTCTTCATCTTGCACCATACCCACCTCCACCATAACCACCCCCACCGTAACCACCCATTAAAGTACACACCTCCCACTCCATCCTTATCCTCACCCATCGCTACCATCCTTGGTCCACCTCATGCACCAACCATATCTAACTCACCCACACTCTTTCAACCCTCAGGCATCACCACCATTCATCATACTCATCACCCTCACCCTCCCCCACCCATCAGCTGCATATTATTTATGACACTTAGGACTCAAAAGTACCTTCTGATGTAATATATCTGGACATTCAAGGGGCATTTAATAAAGGACCACTCAAGAGACAGCTACTGATTTCGAATCACGTGGAATAGGGGAGGAACCATGTGCATGGATGAGTGACTGGCTCACCGACAGAAAGCAACGTTTAGTTTTCAATGGCGAAACCTCAGACTGGTTGAACGTGACTAGTGGCGTGCCACAGGGGTGGGTGTTTGGCCTTATTCTTTTCATGATATACAGTAATGATCATGAACTCTGCTCCTATCTCTGAACACTAGAGCTGCGTATGATACAAAAATGTGCGGTAGAGTTGTGACTGGGCAACATTGTGGAACAATTCAGAGAGATCTTAAGAAACTAGCAAAGTAGTCAGACAAATGGCAGATGAAATTTAATGTGGACAGATGTAAAGTTATGCCCTGAGATACGAACACTAAACACGACTATCAAATATTTGTAAATCCGTTGTCTAAAGTGAATGAAGAGAAGGTTCTTGGTGTTGTTGTAAGTGCCAAATCTGAGGTAGACTAAACAGTGTTCAGCTCCAGGTCAAAAAAGAGACAGAAGTCTGGGTTTCATGGCTAGGAACAGTGACTGTGAAACCCCAGGAACAATTCTGACCCTTTTTAATGCTCTAGTAAGACCACACCTTGAATATGTACTCTATTTCTGGTACCCAAGCTACAAGAAAGATGAGGAAAACCTAGAACACTTACAAAGACGAGCAACAAAATTGATTCCATCTGTTTTGCCTATGAAGCGTAGACTTCGCGGCGAATGAATGCAAATTTTCAAAAGCTGATAACAGAAATCGCAAAGATTTATTTTTGTTTTTATTCATGAGCAGACAGATACTAGGATAGATTGAGTGAACCTTAGAGGTAAAAAATTTAGCACTGATGTAGAAAAAGTTCCTCTGTAAATAAGTGTTGAACACTGGAACAAATTATCGTCTGTCGTTGTTAACGCAAAGACTGTGATTGCCTTCAAAAACTGGTTGGACATATGTTTCATCCGTTCAGGTATCTATTCAAAGAACACGGGAAAAATATATACAAAAACACATTAATTCTTATTACTCATTTCAGACCTGAAGAATATATTGTGGTACAATAAGATTTTATGGTGGGATTTCCCTTTCGTTTCTATCATGTTAAATTCCCTGCGGGTTTACTTCACCAGTGCATGGCTTCCATTCTTTGACCCGCTGGCTGTTGCTGCTAGAGGATATACAGGATGGGGAGAGAACCTTCGTGCAGTTCTGTTCTTATCTCATCCACTTAAAACATAAGCAGATAGATTTAAACTTCAGAACAGATTACCAAGACATGAGCCAACAGGCCCTCCCTCTTTTGTTTATCTTTCCCCTCGTGTCATCCACCTCACCCATCCACCACCGCACACATCACCACCCCCCATCCACCCGCATTATCACCTACGTCAGTCTTACACCTCGCCACCTTCTGCGTCACCCATAGCGACCATCCGCCTGACCCTACCACCACCCAGGTCACACTCCCTGGTGCTGCGGTGCATCGGCTGGGACGCTGTCCCCCACCTTGCTCAGTGTTGACTCTCGTCCACCCTCAGCTGGAGAACTCCTGCAGTCATGTACTGACTGTGTCCCTCCTCCTCCCCCGCTCTCTCTCTCTCTCTCTCTCTCTCTCTCCCTTTTTGACTCATGCTTGTGAAGGGAAAAAAGAAGTAATTATTGCGTAAAATTGACACCATTTATTTCTTCACAACATATTTTTCCAAATGACCTCGGGGTGGGCGACCTGGGTTTGAGGGTGGAAAGTGATATTAAATGAAGGAAGAAAACGGGATGTTGGCTGCGTCGTCAGACTGCGCGAGAAGACAGGTTCGAAGTTGGAGTCTGCGGGCCGTGTGGGCCAACTTCTGGATGAAGTCAGTGAAGTGTTTCACACCTTCGTCTATTCCCAGGTGATGTCTGCGGTTTGAGGGACTTCGTTCCCCTTGCTAATGACTCCATATCTGAATGAGACAAGCGAGACGCCCTTTGGTACAATGGTAGATTCCATGAGTACGGTGAGGTACCGTACCTCGGGAGGTAAGAACGAACGACTCACGAAAACGTGGCCAGGTGGTTGTACATCTCACTGGTGAGAGGGACTTGAGTGAGAGGTGAGGTGTGGGGGGCTCATGGTAACGCTGGAGGGACCCAAGAGTGAGGGGAGGTAGGTGGGGTCTATAGTAACGCTTGAGGGACCCAATTGAAGTGATAAGTAAGAGACACTACTTGTGAGACATTCCTGGTGAGAGTCGAAACACTACCAGTGAGACAGCCCTGGTAAGAGACGAGACACTACCAGTGAGACAGCCCTGGTAAGAGACGAGACACTACCAGTGAGACAGCCCTGGTGAGAGACGAGACACTACCAGTGAGACAGCCCTGGTGAGAGACGAGACACCACCAGTGAGACAGCCCTGGTGAGAGACGAGACACTACCAGTGAGACAGCCCTGGTGAGAGACGAGACACCACCAGTGAGACAGCCCTGGTGAGAGACGAGACACTACCAGTGAGACAGCCCTGGTGAGAGACGAGACACCTCCAGTGAGACAGCCCTGGTGAGAGTCGAGACACTACCAGTGAGACAGCCCTGGTGAGAGACGAGACACCACCAGTGAGACAGTCTTGGTGAGAGACGAGACACTACCAGTGAGTCAGTCCTGGTGAGAGATAAGAAGCTAATGTAAACAATGCTAATGAGACACCTTGTTGGGTAAGAAGGAGTTAAAGATATTCATTACCACTTGGACGACGCATGATAGAGGAGGTGGTGGTGATGATGACAAGGGAGGAGTGGTGATGAAGGGGGGGAGGAGGGGGAGTATGTAGATCAATACACACGTGTTGGGAAGGTCATCGACCCTGGCTGGGCTGGGATTTGGGGGGGGGGTGAAGGGGAGGGGAGGGGGTGCTCGTGAAAGGCCATATCACTGTGATGTGTGGCTCTCAGCCAAGGGAGGGGGGGGGGGATAGGGGTAGGGAGGAGGACGTCTGGAATGGTGGAGGGAGGGAGGGACGGGGGTGCACGACTGGAATGATAGTCCAGGAATGCACGCGTGGTGTCCCAGGCACGCTCCAGAGACTGGCCATTGACCTTCCCTCGCCTGGCTGGTGCCAGTCGAGGCCAGAGAGTGCAGACCTGAGGGAAAGGAGGCGGTGTGAAGCACCCGTGGCTGAGGTGTCCACGCAGAACCAGATTTATGAGGTTCCAGCTGAGACGCCCCATCTGCAGACGCTGTCTAGTGTGAGGCTGTTGGAGACGGCCCTGGGCCAGAGGTGGTGCCTGACATTGCCGCTGGATGTATTGTTTTACTTGGTGTGTGTCGCTGCCCATTGTTCGCCGTCAGTCGTGTCGTACATAACACAGTTTTGGTGTGAGAAGAGAGGTCTTTGACCCCCCCCCGTCATTCCCTGGACGTCGGCGTGGATGTGGTGACGAAGAATTCTTGTGGTGCAGAGAGAGAGAGAGAGAGGTTATTGACCTATCTCCGGGTGTTTGTGATGACCTACTGTTCTTTTTTTGACGACTGAGGTAGATCACTGACCCCCGTCATCTATGCTTCGTAAGGCGTGTGATGACCAAGATGTTATCTGGGTGGTGAAGGGGGGATCACTGACGACACAGGGTGATGACTGTTTGTGTTGTCTTGGTGGTGAAGGGAGGTCACTGACCCCCCTGGGTCTTGGTCAGGATGGGTGTGATGACTAGTATTTTCCCTTGGTGGTGAGTGGGAGGTCACTGACCCCTGACTCACGGGGGCCTGGCAGTGAAGCTGACAACATGACAGGCTCCTGCTTGATAGGAAGAGTTTACAAGTGGTGATCTGGTCTCGGTGATTTATTCAGGGTTGTGTTGCTGTGGATGTGTTACAAGTGATGGTTTAGTATTATCATTACTACCGTTACTTAACTCCGTGGTGAGGCGAGTGTTTGGATGACTTGTGTTACTGACGTGATAAAAGTGTTGGTTTATTATTTGTTTTACGTAACTGCGGGAAGGAGAGTGTGTGGATGATTTGTGTTGCTTGTGTTACAAGAAATTCTTAGTTCCTTGAAGTACGGAGCGAATAGACTAAGAGCGTAGAAAACCTATTGCAAAGGAGGTAGACTACAAGAATTTAGTGATACGCAAGGAAACGCGAGTAATTACTTGCTTCTTGGAAAGAGTTGAGTGGCTCGCTCTAGCCTGGCGTGTGTGAGGGGTGGGAGTGGATGGAGGTAAACGAAGATTCAAAGATCTTCCTAGTATTCAGACGTGGACCAAAGTACATTAGGGGCCGGAAGCGTTATGCATAGCATGTCGCCCTTCTGTTACGGACAGTGACGGACGACATGTAACTCTTGCTACACACTGGTTGTGTATTGTTTATTTCTAGATTTAGACGTCCCTGTGCTCCAGCGAAGATCTGGATGGCGTGATGAAATTCGTCCATATGGTGTGCGGGTCGTAGCGTGTGATGTGAGGCCAGTTGTCGTGTGGCCGTTATGTGGAGTCCAGGGTTATCCATCAAGGTTGCCGTCTTTTCAGTGAACATGGAGTCCTGGTTTTTTTTTTTCTCTCTCTCTTTCCTTTTTTATTCCTAAGTCAGCAGCTTGCTTTAGCCAAGGCATTGTCGGCGGGTGGAGGGAGGCACGAGTGACGATGGAGCGGGCGGGTGGGCCACTGGTGTCATGATTCCTGCCTGGTAACCGAGGAGCTACCAGCACCGTCTGTAAGCCAGATCTCACCTCACACCAGCACCGTCTTGCGTCGGGCTCCCCGCCTCACACCAGCACCGTCTGTAGGCCGGCCCCCACCTCACACCAGCACTGTGTGAAGGGAAACCTTCGCCTTGGTAACTGAGGAGCCACCAGCATCGTCTGGAGCCGGGCCCCCGCACCAAGACCCCATTCAACTTTTTCGTTTCCCGAGCCGTGGTGGCGGCTGGTGATTATTCTGCACCACAGCCCCTTATGATTATGTAAAACGAGATGATATTTTAGCATACGGGGAATGATGCCTTTTGAAGAAGATTACTGGTGGTTGTTGGGCGGCCTTTGATGACACTCCATATTATAATATCATCCAGCATTTGACAGGAAATGAGGAGACATTAGACCGAAAATTATGCATGTAAGTCGTAGGTTTTCGCCACGACCGCAGCGCTGAATGTCGTATAAAACTCTCTCGTCAGTGGCAACTTGAGACACAAGACCTGTATTTCCCAGAGGACAAGGTGATTGTCCCTCGCCCTCTTGGGAGACAAGTTCGAAATGATAATAAACCTGTGACGTAAAGGACAAAGCTGTTTTGATATACACATCTTCTCGTGGTTGACCTTTGAGGAAAATCTCTCGCTGGGGTGTTACAGTAACGGCTGATGAAATGCTGTGAGAGCGACGGAGGCAAGCGGAGCCACCAACCTGTGTGATCTGTCACCAGTTCACTGCCCCCGGACAGCGCCTCCCGTGTGTGTGTTGCGTGTGTGTGTGTGTGTGTGTGTGTGTGTGTGGTTGTTTATTGGTGTATGGATGTTTATTTTTACGTAATTACCTACTTGTACTGTAAAGGAGTTCTATACTCGTGGGTTCCATCTCCTTCAATGTTTTAAGTCATATATTTTCGAAGTCTGCTTGTACGCAGGCGTGGTCTTAAGACAAACATGTGACTACTGGAAGTGTATACAGGGTATTTCTTTTGGTGTATCTCAAAGTACAATAAGTTGCCAGTGCGTGCGTGTGTAATTACCTAGTTATACTGTAAGGGGAGAGAGTTCTACTTCCGTGGGGCCTTATCTATTAAACTATTTCGACCAGAATACAACTGTTCTAATTTCTAGACGCTTTACTCATTTACAGTTTTATTATTTAGCTTATTCCGTATCCTCTACCTCTGCGCTGCAAAATTATTTCTTTACATCTTTTCTAACAAGTTTAGGACTTTGACTTTATTATGATCTCTGTTTTATCCTCTCATCTTTCGAAAAACGGCTCAATGTTGAATTCGTTAGACAATTCATAAACAGAAAGGTTGTGATCAGGTCACCCCTGACTCCTTTCTTCCTGGATGGATAAATGGAAAGCCTCATTTATGATTATTTATGATTATTCTGGGACCATCTTTATTGCCCCACGTGGACCTTCTTTTTTAGTACTTTGTGATTCTGTATGTGCGGTGACCATATTAAAGAAGTGTATTCTATGATGTGAACAACTGGCTGAATATTTCTTGACCTATGTGCATGGATGTATTCTGCCATTTGTCAGAAGACAGTTTGTTTTTCTAGTTATCCTCCAAAGGCGGGCCGTTAGCGATAGTTTTGGCAGGTCTTAACTCCCATGTTCCTCGCACACACATTCCTTCAGTCTGTTTCCAGTTTGTATTGTGGCTTTCCTTTACTATATCTCATTCGGGTTGAATTTATCAACCATGTATCAGACCAACTCTACAGTTTGTCTAGATCCCCTTGAAAAGTGATACATTCCTCCTTGCTTTTTACTTTCCTCTTAACTAATGACATCATCTGGTAAGTGATTCTTATGGATCGAGAAGACCAGTTGGACCCAGCAATGAACCCTGCGGCACACCAATGGGGACCTCATCCCAGTTCGAGAAGGCTCCTCTGACATACGTCCTTTGTTCCCCTCCGTTAAGATACTATGTGCATCGAAGGAGATTCCCCCTTATATCTGACTGAAGATCGAGCTTCTTTACTGACCACTTATGTGCTGCAGTGTCAAATGCTTTCTGGCAGTCCAGCTTTGGACAATCCACTCAGCATTCTCTTCTGTCAAAACTGGAACTTCCTCTTAAAATCTATGAGGTTCGTTACACACACGCGACCCTCTTTCCCTTAATGCGTGTTGCGTCTCACTTCGGTAGTTTCTCCTATGCAGGATGTCATCCATTTTACTCTGGTTATTTTTCCCAGTAAAATACCAACCTAGCTCGTCATAGAGACTGGTTTGTAGCTCGGCGCATCCTCATGGTCTCTTTTCTTATGACGTGGATTCGAATCCCTCTTTCTTATAGATAGCTACCACGAACGCCGTCCTCTTCCACTCCCTGACAGTTTGCTTTCTCCAGAGACATCTTTAAGCAACGTGTCAGATGCGTTTTTAGTTGTATCTACACACACCCTCAGCGCAAATGGAAAACTTTAGTTGGGTCCATCAACTTTACAAGGGTCAAGAGCCTTTATTATTCTGTTTATGTCTTTTCCTGAGATATTTCAGTGCCTTCGAAGACCACATTCCAAGTCTCCATGATTTTCGGGTTAGTATTATCACTCTTGAACTTGTCATTCAGTTCCTATCACATTCGTACATCATCCTCTGCAACTCCTCCCTTAGCTCTATTTGCTGCTCCTCAATTGACAATTTGTAACCCATGAATGTATGCTAAAGTTCTGGATTAGCTCCTGCCTTGTAAACAGTATTCTTCTCAAAGTTTCTGCTCCTTCCCTTCTTATCTTGTTATGCTTATTCATTTTAATCCTTACAAATGCTGGGTGCCGCATATATCTTCACTTCAGCACATTGTGAAGCTCCGACACTTTTTGACGTGTTTTACTGAACCTTTTCTTACTATTTTTTCAACCACCCTTGTGCATAGGAAGGTGAAGGTGCCCATGTTCTCTACACCATTAGATTCCACAGAACCTTCCACTACACTGCCCTGTCTCCTGGCTCCAGATAATTCCCCATTTCTCGTCACCACGTGAATTGTCAAGCTCTGTGTAGTTCCCACGTTTGCACGTTTTTTTTGTCGTGTGTGAGTACCTATTTGTAGTGTACTCACGGGCACCATCTCTTGAACATCCTCCTTTCACATATAACTGTAGATTCTCTATGGTGACCGCATTTAACATGTCCTTATTCACTGTATTCCATTCGTATGTCATTCTTACCCTTGTATTTAAGTTCCGTGCTTAATTTCATGTTATGTCGTCTAGTTACTTTATCCCTACGTCTTTCAAAGAATTGTTTACTGTCTATTCTATCAATTTAGTTGAAAATCTTAAAGGTTGTGAGGAAAATTAAGGCTTTTAGCCTTTTCCTGTAACTCGTCTCATAATTCTGGTACCATTTTATTGCCCTCCTCTAGACCTTCTCTGTTAGCTCTTTGTGCTTCTTTAGGTAAGATGACTTCTAACTTGCGAAGCATATGTCGGATACGAACAGTCTGCTGAGTATTTCCATATCCATATACTTGAATGTGTGTGTGTGTGTGTGTGTATGTGTGTGTGTGTGTGTGTGTGTGTGTGAGAGAGAGAGAGAGAGAGAGAGAGAGAGAGAGAGAGAGAGAGAGAGGGAGAGCGTAACCAATGATCGGATTGTGCCTGGGGCAGGGCTAACATGTAGCGCTGACTGTCCAATCAAATTGAGTCCACTTTTTCTCCGTCAACACTGGCACTGTCAGCGGATCATCGCTCACCGGGACAAACACCCAGCGCATTCGCACCCCTGTCAGCAGGTCATCGCTCACACCGGTACAGACACGTAGCACACCTGTGCACATGCAAGGGAAAACAAGTGCTCTGGGCCACCGGGTCGCGTGACACCCAGAACCCAAGCTCCTGAACGTAAGGTGAGACAGGCACGTTGCCTGGTTATTTCTGCTCGTTCGCGGCGTTCACTGACCCTTCAGGAATACACTCACTGGAAAACAAATCAGGAAAAATGATGTTGTAGACGTCAAAGTGGGTTTTTATAGTCCTGGTACATTTGGTAATGTATTTATAACGCTCTCTGTGTAGTTGTAAAAGTAAATGGCCGTCAGTCTGGCATTACGACGAATATTGCTTTTAAAGGACACACGGGTACGTACCTTACGTGGCAGAGTTTCTGGCTGACGGAGGCGAAGTCGATCGTTCGTATGTTGAGCAACTGCATCACGGGAGAGGTGGCTAGCGCGTGGAAAGTGAGGGGAGTATGGTCGTTCAGGTCACTCGTCTGTTGCAGGTTTCCCATACCCGTGGCTGAGGTCGGGCTGTTTCAGGGGTAGTAGGTGGGCTGGGTGGAAAGATTTCTTGGCAGCGCATATTTCACGGGTCACTTTGTCTCGGAGGATCCCTGTATATGGTAGCGTTGTGGTGCTAAAGGGCCCGTTGTATGTGTGTGTGTGTGTGTGTGTATGTGTGTGTAATCACCGGTTTGTAGTTATCTATTAGTACTGTACGGGGGAAGGGAGTGTTATACTCGTAGGGCCCCGTCTCTCGACCTTTCTGTTATCATATGACTTTACAAACTTCGATATGTTGTCCACAGTAACAGTTTCATGATTCAGTTATATTCCATTCATTCACTACTCTTGCTATCAAACTGTGTCTGTACATATCTTCAAACAAGTTTCTTGCTTACTATCACTTTACGGTCTCTGTGTGTTCTGTCTTCACATTTCGAAGAACTGTTCAGTGTTGACATCATCAAACCAGATTAAGAACTGAGATTAAGAACCGGTCACCACTTGTTCTTTTCTCTTCCATGGTGGACAAGTTTAAGGCATCTAAACTTTCTCGGTAATTTAGATCATTCCAGTACCATCTTGGTTGCCCTTGTTTCCTCTCCTAATGAGATGCTCTAATTTGCCCTTAATTTCGTACCATGAAACTGCCTAACAGAAGTCATTCTTGTATCTTGCTGTAAGATGGCCACCAGCGGTACGTTCTCTACAGTCTTGGTCACATGATGGGTCACACTCCAGTGAATCATTATAGGATATACTGAGGTTGAGAGAATGTCCGTAATTTTCAGATTTAAGTAAGTGTTTCACCTGTTCGTTCATCATCATACGGAGACGGGCTGGAATTGCAGACTGACTCAGTTGGACCCTAGTCGAACTCCATTCTAAACTCCTTGCATAACTACAGTACTCACAGTTGGGGTTCTTCTACCTCCGTTGCACCTCTCTTGGTTGGTCCTGTCCGGTGGGACAGATGTTTTATAAACGACAGCGTTAGCGGGGACACTAGAAGGCTAATGTGTAGCAGTAGGGAATCGATGATAGCTTTTAAAAAAAACTGCTAAACAAAATTACATTTTCGTATCACGTTAAACTTCTCTTCTTTTACCAGACAACCCAGTAGTGGGGCAATCGAGCCTCCTGTTGCCTGTCTTTCTCATGTAAACTCATGTAAGACTATTACACACATTCTCTTTTGTCGTCGCCACCGCCTTCAGTCTTAACCATAGTGTGTGTGAGTTTGTGGGTTAAGGGGCGCCTGTATTCTGCCTGTCTGAGACGCGTATGATCATTCCATCTGTGTTTTATGGAGCTTGTCCCTCACGTGGAGGGGGTCTCTGTGTTGAGAGCAATTGATATAGTTGACCAGACGTGTGCTGACGCTGGTCATGGTCGGGCGTGGATGTCGGGTAGCGATGGCCTTGGCCGGGCACCACCTTCGGTCTAGAAATAGATGTGGGCCAGTCCTGACCTCGGCCAGGACTCATATATATATATATATATATATATATATATATATATATATATATATATATATATAGTATGATATAATATATAGATGCTGGTAGTCAAAAGGAAAATGATAACCTGTGTATCCCTGAAGAGGTGAATTATCACGAAAGCGCTCGGATCTTCGTGTTTCATTTTGCTTGTGGCTACCAGCATACTCATGTATCACTTGTTGTTCTTCTGTGATTTATCTACATATATGTAAAATCTGGTCGATCGAGGTTCCGACTACGAAACGAATCCTCTTTAGGAGTATCAGAATCCATACAGTTACACTTATGACTATTTTTACGTAGGACGGCAGGCAGTCTGACGTTTTGATTATTCTCAGTCCATTATCAGTGTGCTGCAACGCATGTGCACGGCTCGATAAGAACCAAACTGGATACAGTGTGTGTGTGTGTGTGTGTGAAGCCAAAGGAAGGGCCCCCAGAGATAAACCATGGTTGAATGGCCCTGCTCAAACCTCCTACACATTCAGATTGATCTAGACGTAAACGGTGTGGGAATAGTGGTATGCCACAATGTGCAAACAGAGAGAGTCTGAAAACCGAAATTTGACTGACAGTGTGCAAAGAGATTGTGTCATGAGTAGGATTATGATCGCATGGTACTCAAATGGAACGAAATTAACCCCCAGTTCATGCCATGATTTCAGATCACATTAATCCATCTACTATTGGAAAGGAGAAGGTAGGTGTGTGTTGAGGGTGGGGAGCCTAACCAAACAGTTTTGTGTTAGTGGAAGTTGAGTCATCATTTAGCTTCAGTTTCTCTAGATATCTACCTCCATAAACTCTCTAGAATACAGAAATTAAAATCAGAGTTCAGAGTCCAGCATTCTCCTGTCACTCTTCTGAATGCTGAGACAACTCTCTGGATTTTAAGTGTAGTTCAGCCAGAGTAATGCCAGTTATGAACGAGCGACGAATGCTATCAATTACGCAGCAGGTGGAGAGTCACCTTCTGCGAGGTTGTATCGTCCTCAGATGACGAGAGGGAGTATTTAGTCCCGTCGAGGAACGTCTTCCTCCAAAGGAGTCCATCATTTCCCTGCTTCTGATTGTAGTGCAGCCCCGATGTTGCTGGAACCCCATAAAAGAGGTCTAGGGTAATGATAATAATGATAATAATAAAAATGATAATAACTATGATAATGATGATAATGAAAATAATAGAATAACGATAATGATACAAATAATAATAATTATATATAACAAGAATAATTGCAATAGAATAATAGGTAATAATATATTAAGTAAGAGGAGAATAAAAAGAAACCCAACACGATATTAATAATTGCTTTAAACAAGTACAACTTCCCCACTGTGTGAGTCACTCAGACGATTGTGGGGTAATAATGTACACGTGAACACCAGTGTGTTATCCCATATAACGTGTACGTACATACATACAGTAGGGCATGATGATGGCGTGAGTGGCACTAAGTGAACGACAGATGACATTCCCGACATGCCAGGAGCACGTGTTGGGCCGGGGTCGTCGGCCTCCCGCCACAGGTGCCAGAGTCCCGGGAAGGCCGCGCGCCCTGCCCAATGTGCAGGCCGTTGACACCACCACCACCACCCGAACGCTAAGCTGAGCTGGGAGGTGGTACTCAAGCGATACCTCTCAGTCTGGTCTGCCAGCGATGGTTGTTACCTTACACTCTAGCGGTGTGTAAGATTAAATTCATGCTCAGAAATTTGTGTGATGAGGAATGTGGGTGGGGGCGGTGTATGGGTAAAGCGCCGTCGTACGCCCGACAGCCCCGTTAGCGGAAGAAGGGAAGTGGAGCAGATGGAAGAATGAACTGGAAGTGTTTTGTTGGCTCTCCTGCGACGGATAGATCCACCATGAATGAAGCACAACTTATAAATACTTTATCAAGAGATGGATGTAAGTAAACTGCATTCAACGGGATGGAAATGAGGTCAGTCGGATGGCTTCCTTTGTGGCGGGAAGTATGTGATGGAAGGAGCGGACCGGACCGTTGGTGTTGGGCTGGAAGCACCGTTATCTAACGTGACTGCGGTGGGCCGGGCGAGCGGTGCATGTCTTTGTTCACACTGTTACACAGCTGCCCTTCACCACACTCCCTCCACCACGAGCCAACCACAACATTCAGGTTTTATTTCATGGTCCATTTGTGGCACACATTAATGTTCGGCTTTCCCTCAGAATTCTTCCGCTTTTAAGAGAGAAGTGAAACTTAATAAGATGTTTAAACTAATAAAGGTTCTTGTTTTTTTCTATGTACTGGGTCAGTTGGTGCTGTGGTTAAGACAGGAGATCCGTAAGATGCAGTAGGACAGAAGTTGTGTGAAGTGAGCGGCGGTGTGGGTGTTGTGGTGTCGTGGGAGAGGTCGATGACTGGTGTGTGTTGCGTAATCCCAGCAAGGTTGTGCTCCTCCCTCCCTCCCTCCCTCCCTCCCACACCTGCTTCACTTTCCTCCTGGCACCCATCACACCCCCGCCAGACCCGTCATGTGATCCGTGAAGGCTGCTGCTGCTGCTGCTGCTGCAGTCTCCTGCCCAGCTATTTATGTGTAACTCACAGAGGAGGGTCACACACACACACACACACACACACACACACACACACACACACTGGGAATCAAATTGGTTGAGTGTAAAGATACGTTCCCTGCAAGGCGAGGGCAGGAGGGAGACATATGGTTGTCGTAGTAAAGTTTCGTCACGTCTCAAGCTATAACTAGCGTCCGTTTCCTAATTCTTAGTCCAGTTAGCCTGAATCTCATAGGAGAAATATATACGTTGACGAAATAGTCATTTAAATTTGGACTTTATGCAAATTGTGGGAGCATAAAGGTCATTTTGATTCTGATTTCCGGGATATATATTTCCGAGATCTAAGAGGGTCACTTCGCAACCAGCTAGATATAAGATGGTAGTAACATTTCCATTCGCTCGTGTGGTGTGTCAGCATTTATACACTTCTTTTGCAAGTGTCGTTTGTTTTTATTGGGTGAAAGGCGCTGGTTAGCCTACTGCAGGTGTCAAGGGTTAGAAACAAGAGAGGCAAGATCAGAGGCGCAACATGATATGTTTAAACGTAAGTAGAATTTAACATTGTGATATTTGAAGTAAAAATGGTTCGTGTCTCTTTACCTTCGATGTTGATTTGATTTATTAGCAGTATCAGGCAAGATGTAACGGGATTATACCGCGAAATACTGTCAGTAATGATTCAAAATTACGGTCTTTCGATTTCGTAGTTTACTGATGGTACGAAAGATTAAACATACAGAGCTGTTTGTTGACTTCGTTCACTGCCGGAAGGATAAAGAAAGTCAACGAAACGCTGAAACACGAACGATGCCTTCAGGAGACCGGTTGGTGGCCTGCGGACCGTTAAGTGAGTTTATTTCATCAGTTTGTTGTGTTTCTAGGTGAGTGTCCCCTCGCTATCTATTCCCGGGTTGTATGTATAGACGTGCATACATCACTCGCACGGTGGACGTGGTCGGCTTCCTGAGCGCTTCAGGAGTATCATAAAGGTAGAAGAGACTCCTGAGGCAGCATGTAATATATATATATATATATATATATATATATATATATATATATATATATATATATATATATATATATATATATATTTTATGTATGATTAACCTGTGTCAGAAATTAGGGCAACCCACTTAGAACACGAATATTTACCGGACGTCCACCAGTGGGTAATATATTTTACTGTAACTGGAACAAGGGGGCGTAACTCATAGGAAACCTATAGCAAGGGAGAGTAGTTACAAGGATACCTAAATTAAGGGAAGTTACCACAGGGAGCCTTGATACATGGAAGGGTAAGTAAGGGAGACGTGAGAAAAGAGAGGGTGGGTATAGGGAGACCTGAAGCAAGGGAGGATTGTTACTTGGAGATCTACTGTAAGGGAGGGTAGGTGTAGGGAGACCTAAAGCATAGGAGAGTAGGTGCAAGAGCCCTATAGCAAGAGAGAGTAGGTGTCGGAGTCCTAATACGAGGGAGGATAGGTGCAGGGTGATCTAAAACAAAGAAGGGTGTGTGAATGGAGATCTAAAGCAAGGGAGAGCAGGTGCACGAAGATTTGGAGCAAGGGTGGGTAGTTGCATGGAGATCTTAAGCAAGGGAGGGTAGGTGCCGGGAGACGTACAGCAAGGGAGGGTAGGAACAGGAAGGTCTCTAACAAGGTAGAATAGGTGTAGGGAGATCTAAAACAAGGGAGGTTAACTGCAGGGAGGTCTAATTCAAGGGAGATTAGTTGCAGGGAAACAATGAAAGTTAGGGTGGAAGGTTAGATGCAGGGAGACATATCGCAAGGGAGTTTAGGTGCAGGGAGGTCTACGGGAAGGAATTGTAGGTGCAGAAGGTTCTAAAGCAAGGGGGAGTATGTGCAGGGAGATCCAAACTAGAAAAAGTGAATGCATTGAGCTTTAAAAACAGGGAGGGTATGTGCAGGGAGCTTTAAAGAAAGGGAGGGTAGGTGCAGGGAGCTTTAAAGAAAGGCAGGGTAGGTGCAGGGAGCTTTAAAGAAAGGCAGGGTAGGTGCAGGGAGCTTTAAAGCAAAGGAGCGTTGGTTCTGTGAGTTCTAAGCAAGGGAGGGTTAGTAAAGGGAAATCCAACCAAGGGAGGGTAGGTGCAGGAAGAATCTAAAACAAACGAGGGTCAGGTGAATATCCAAACAAGGGAGGGCAGGTGCAGACATATCTAATCAAGGGAGGGTAGGTGAAGGGAGATCCAAAGCAAAGGAGGGTAGGTGAGGGGAGATCCATAGGAAAGGAGGGTAGGTGAAGGGGGATCCAAAGCAAGGGAGGGTAGGTAAGGGAAGATCCAAAGCAAGGGAGGGTAGGTGCAGAGAGATCTAATTAAGGGAGGGAAGTTGAAGAGAGATCCGAAGCATGGCAGGGAAAAACCTACCAATCCAGGGAAGTATATATTAATATGTATAAAGACAGCAGGATAAACTTATTATGGTGATGACAGAGACGAAGAACTCGGTAAGAGAACAGTTTGGTTCTATTGTGAATTGGAATCCTTTATCTATATTTTAAAACCATTTAATATTGATGTGTTTAGAGTACGAGTACGAAGATGCCACAGAGACTTTGCTCCCCCTTGTCAGCTGACGATGATATATATATATATATATATATATATATATATATATATATATATATATATATATATATATATATATATATATATATATATATAAATACATATAAAATTACAATAGAATCGAGAGGCGTAACATAGTTTACTCGAGAGAATTCCCAACATGCGTCTCGTAGCTAGCTATGCTCCTCAGAGAACTGTACTGTTTCCTTCTGTTTTTGGTACTCACAATATATTTGTCAAGATGAATGAAAGCCACGGCTCATTTTGCGTGGAAGTCGCCAGAATCATGGCGTCAGCCTTGTTGACTATCTACGTACACACACAGGCATGTATTGATATATCCCTTGGCTCTGTCAGTGGACTACGAGAGAGAGAGAGAGAGAGAGAGAGAGAGAGAGAGAGAGAGAGAGAGAGAGAGAGAGAGAGAGAGAGAGAGAGAGAGAGAGAGAGGCAATTTGTCATCTGGGTAAAACTTTCAGGTTTTAGTAGCAGAAGGAATAGAGACGTATTGATGATATTTTTGGAAGTGTGAATGCTTATAGATCAGTAGTTAGGGTTAGAACCATGGCTGCTGCGATAGACTCCCCTCCCAAGGTTCGAGTATAACCCGTAGTGTGTGTGTGTATATATATATATATATATATATATATATATATATATATATATATATATATATATATATATATATATATACATTGATAAACACCGAGAGTTGATTATAGTTAAGTTTAAGCCCTTGAGCACGACGGAGCGACCGTTCACAACGACAGTAGAAACGTTTACAACGACATTACAAACGTTTATAACGACAGTACAAACGTTTACAACGACAGTACAAACGTTTACGACGTTGCTGAAAGGGTGTTGGGAGACCAGCTCTCCGTGCAGGGCCACAGTTGTCGCGTGTCCTCCCGCCTCGCCACGACACGGGGGGGGGGGGGTGCACACACGTCATCATCCTTTACAGAGAGAAGGTCAAGGCCGGCTGGTGTGGGCGTGGATAGCTGCACGTGTGGTGTGGGCGTGGGTAACTGCACGGATGTTGTGGGGTAGGATAACTGCATGTGTGGTGTGGGGTAGGATGGCTGCACGGGTGGTGTGGGGCAGGGTAGCTGCACAGATGGCGTGGGGCAAGATAACTGCACGGGAGATATGGGGCAGGATAGCTGCACGGGTGGTGTGGGGCACGGTAGTTGTAAGGGTGGTGTGGGGCAGGATAGCTGCACGTGTGCTGTGGGGCAGGGTAGCTGCACGGGTGGCGTGGGGCGGTGTAGCTTCACGGGTGTTGTGGGGCAGGATAGCTGCACGGGAGATGTGGGGCAGGATAGCTGCACGGGTGGTGTGGGGCAGGATAACTGCACGTGTGCTGTGGGGCAGGATACCTGCACGGTTGGTGTGGGGCAGGGTAGTTGCACGCGTGGTATGGAGCAGGATAGCTTTATGGGTGGTGTGGGGCAGGATAGCTGCACGGGTGGTGTGGGGCACGGTAGTTGTAAGGGTGGTGTGGGGCAGGATAGCTGCACGTGTGCTGTGGGGCAGGGTAGCTGCACGGGTGGCATGGGGCGGTGTAGCTTCACGGGTGTTGTGGGGCAGGATAGCTGCATGGGAGGTGTGGGGCAGGATAGCTGCACGGGTGGTTTGGGGTAGGATAGCTGCACGGGTGGTGTGGGGCAGGATGGGTGCACGTGTGCTGTGGGGCAGGGTAGCTGCGCGGATGGTGTGGGGCAGGGTAGTTGCACGCGTGGTATGGAGCAGGATAGCTTTATGGGTGGTGTGGGGCAGGATAGCTGCACGGGTGGTGTGGGGCACGGTAGTTGCAAGGGTGGTGTGGGGCAGGATAGCTGCACGTGTGCTGTGGGGCAGGGTAGCTGCACGGGTGGCGTGGGGCGGTGTAGCTGCACGGGTGTTGTGGGGCAGGATAGCTGCATGGGAGGTGTGGGGCAGGATAGCTGCACGGGTGGTTTGGGGTAGGATAGCTGCACGGGTGGTGTGGGGCAGGATGGGTGCACGTGTGCTGTGGGGCAGGGTAGCTGCGCGGATGGTGTGGGGCAGGGTAGCTGCACGGGTGGTGTGGGCAGGTAGCCAGGTGTGGAGGTAGCTGCACGGGTGGTGTAGGGCAGGATAGCTGCACGGTTGGTGTGGGGCAGGATAGATGCACGTGTGCTGTGGGGCAGGGTAGCTGCACGGGTGGTGAGGGGCAGGGTAGCTGCACGGGTGGTGTGGGGCAGGATAGCTGCACGGGTGGTGTGGGGCAGGATAGATGCACGTGTGCTGTGGGGCAGGGTAGCTGCACGGATGGTGTGGGGCAAGATAGCTGCACGGGTGGTGTGGGGCAGGGTAGCTGCACGGGTGGTGTGGGGCAGGGTTGCTGCACGGGTGGTGTGGGGTAGGGTACCTGCACGGGTGGTGTGGGGCAGGATAGCTGCACGGGTGGTGTGGGGCAGGGTAGCTGCACGGGTGGTGTGGGGCAGGGTACCTGCACGGGTGGTGTGGGGCAGGATAGCTGCACGTGTGCTGAAGGGCAGGGTAGCTGCACGGGTGGTGCGGGACAGGATAGCTGCACGGGTGGTGTGGGGCAGGATAGCTGCACGTGTGCTGTAGGGCAGGGTAGATGCAAGGGTGTTGTTGGGCAGGATAGCTGTACGGGTGGTGTGGGGCAGGATAGCTGCATCGGAGGTGTGGGGCAGGATACCTGCACGGGTGGTGTGGGGTAGGATGGCTGCACGGGTGGTGTGGGGCAGGATAGATGCACGTGTGCTGTGGGGCAGGATAGCTGCACGGGTGGTGTGGGGCAGGGTAGCTGCACGGGTGGTGTGGGGCAGGATAGCTGCACGTGTGCTGTAGGACAGGGTAGCTGCACGGGTGGTGTGGGGCAGGGTAGCTACGCGGGTGGTGTGGGGCAGGATAGCTGCACGTGTGCTGTGTGACAGGGTAGTTGCACGGGTGGTGTGGGGCAGGATAGCTGCACGGGTGGTGAGGGACAGGGTTGCTGCACAGGTGGTGTGGGATAGGATAGCTGCACGGATGGTGTGGGGCAGGATAGCTGCATGGGAGGTGTGGGGCAGGGTAGCTGCACGGATGGTGTGGGGTAGGATAGCTGCACGGGTGGTGTGGAGCAGGATAGATGCACGTGTGCTGTGGGGCAGGGTAGCTGCACGGTTAGTGTGGGGCAGGATAGCTGCATGGGTGGTGTGGGGCATGGTAGCTGCACGGGTAGTATGAATAGCTATATGAGGAGCAGTTTGCTGGTGACTGTGTCTGTTGTGATAGTGTAGACGTGGGTGGGTGGTGTCTGTCCCTCAGGAGTCCTGTCGGGCTCCGGTAGGAGGCAGAGTGAGAGAGGAGGCTCCTGTGAGAGCCAGTTGAAGACCCGGAGACCATCACGAGGTGTGATGCATAGCAGTAGTGTCATACTGTGATGGGAAGGTCTTGCATGATGGGGGTTGTGTTAGGTGGCCCGCGAGGAGGTTTAACGTTTATTGAGTTATTAAAGATAACTTTGAGTTTATTGAATGATGACTGAAGGCAGCATTACAGCAGGTTATGGTGCCGCCGCTGGGTGATGACTGGGGAAGCATCACAACAGCTTATGGCGTCGCTGCTGGGTGATGACTGAGGGCAGCATTACAGCAGGTTGTGGCATCGCTGCTGGGTAATGGCTAGGACAGCATCACAGTATGTTATGGCGCTACCGCTGGGTGATGACTGGGGCAACATCACAGCAGGTTATGGCGCCGCCGTTCACGTCAGTGTCTAATGTGTCTAATATTAAACAACGAGCGGTGGCGGACCCAGCAACACCAGGGTGACTGATCTCACCTGCTCCTGCTGCTCCTACTCCTGCTACTCCTGCTGCTGCTTCTGCTCTTCCTCCTGCTTGAGTAGGCAGCCATGGAAGGGTTGGGCCAACCTTGCCTGCTTCCCCAAGTCCCTTCACCCCCAGGTCGCTGTCCTCCAGCCCGCGCGTGCCGTCCCCTCCACTACCAGGCCTCCCCCCTACCACAAGGCCTCCTCCCTACCACCAAGCTGTCTCCTGCAACCTGGCCACCCCCTGGCAACGGCGCGCCCCCTGCCATCAGGTCTTCCCCCTGCCATCAGGCTATCCCCTGCGACCAGCTGCTCCCTGCCACCAGGCCTCCCCCTGCCAACAAGCTCCCTGCCACCAGACTGACCCGTGCCACCAGTTTACCCCCTGCCACCAGGCTGCCCTTTTATCACCATGCCGCCCCATGCTTCCAGGCCGTCCCCCTTACACTAGGCCGCCCACCTCACCTGATCCCATTCACCAGGCCGCCCACTTCGCTCCTCCCCTTCACCAGGCCGCCCACCTCGCTCGTCCCTCTTCCACAGGCCGCCCCGCTGGGGTGAGTGGCCCCACCTGCGCCACATGGATCCCTCAGCTCGCTTGTCTTTGATCACGGCTGGTGTTCATCAGCAGTTTTTTTTGTACGGACCTTTAGGACCCTGCCTTCCATATCCCCGTCAGGAGGGGACTCCGCTCTGTGGGTAGGGGGAGTACAGGGTGGGTTTACTACTGCTCCCTCCCTCGGGGGATTTCCTCTTAACCCCCGCAGAGAGAGAGAGAGAGAGAGAGAGAGAGAGAGAGAGAGAGAGAGAGAGAGAGAGAGAGAGAGAGAGAGAGAGAGAGAGAGTTTGCGATTATGCCAAAGGGTAGGGCTAACAGGTACCGCTCACCACAGGGAAATGGACGGGTCTCGAAGGAGTGATTGTATGCTTGAGGCCCGAAGGCCAGCGTGTGGGTGGAGGCGGAATGATGAAATAGCTACAGGAATGACAATCAACAGCCGCTAAAGTGATGGTTTCCTTGCACAGGTCCGTCATTAACCCTCCCTACTCCCAGGTGGGCAGTACCGGTAAATATATATACCTCCCTGGTCGGTAGCTGCCTCCCACCTACCAGAGAGTGAGAGAACAATACATGAGCAGAGGAGATAATAGATCCTCTTTCAAGTGTGGAGGGGGAGGCCGCTGCCTCTAACATCTGCTCTGTCCCGCTCCCTCCCCTCGTTCCCCCTCCCCCCCCCCCTCTCTCTCTCTCTCTCTCTCTCTCTCTCTCTCTCTCTCTCTCTCTCTCTCTCTCTCTCTCTCTCTCTCTCTCTCTCTCTCTCTCGTGGGCCCCGGCTAGTCTTCTACGGAAGGCACGTGGGGGCCATGGTTGCCTGTGGTTCTGGGAATTATGGAGGAACACCTGAATGGCAGAGGTATAGCCGGAGGTGAGGAGCCAACACGCCTCATATAGCCCGCATTCTTCTCCCTCTTGCCTTAATGGAAGGCGAATGTGTTTTATTTTCTTCCCAGAATCTCTGGCTTTAGGCATAGGTTTAAGTCTCTGTTTCAAGTCTTTGGTTGAAGTCTTTGGTCAAAATCCTTGGTTAAAGTCTTTGGTTTAAGTACTTTAGTTAAAGTCTTTGGTTTAAGTCCTTGGTATAAGACCTTGGTTCGAGTGGTCTGTGTCTTAGGGCAGGTTGAGAGAGGGTTAGGGGATGAGGGGGGGCGGGCGCCATTCACTTGTTTACCTTGCAAAGGTACGGGTGTGTGGTGACCCCGGTTTCTGCCTTGGCAACGCACACCTTCCGCATGCCGACCCCGCCACACCTGAGCTTCACCACCTGTTCGGTTCGTCCGGATGGTGCCATCCGTATGTTGTGCATCCCCGGGTGCCATCCACCAGCTGCTGGCATCGCCAGATGGTGCCATCCCCAGGTTGTGCATCCCCGGTTACCTTCACCAGCTGGTGTCACTACCAGATGGTGCCATCCCCAGGTTTTGCACTCCCGGGTGCCATCACCAGCTGGTGCCGATCCCAAGTGGTGCCAATCCTGAGAGGTATCATCACCAGGTGGCACCATATCCAGGTGTTGCCGTACCCAGATGGTACCATTTCAAGTTGTGACGCCATCCCCAGGTCACGGTGCCTCCCCAGGTCAAGGTGCCATCTCAGGTCACGGTGCCACCCAGGCCTGCTGGGGTTACGGGCAGGAGAGGAGGTGATGAGATGGTTGGGAATTTATTGCTTCATGTCGGCCACATCCTGACGACACAGCGCCGGAGGTCGTGGTACATGGAGTGGTAAGACGTGGGGAGCTGGGGATTATAGGACGTTGAGTTGTTGGTGAAGGTGGGGCGTGTGGTTGTGGGTGTAGGTGGGGTGTGTAGTTGTGGATGAAGGTGGGGCGTGTGGTTGTGGGTGTAGGTGGGGCGTGTGGTTGTCGGTGAAGGTGGGGCGTGTGGTTGTCGGTGAAGGTGGGGCACGTTGTTGTTGGTGAAGGTGGGGCGTGTGGTTATGGGTGAAGGTGGGGCGTGTGGTTGTGGGTTGTAGGTGGGGCGTGTGGTTGTCGGTGAAGGTGGGGCGTGTGGTTGTTGGTGAAGGTGGGGCGTGTGGTTATGGGTGGCGGGGCACGTTGTTGTGGGTGAAGGTGGGGAGTGTGGTTGTGGGTGAAGGCGACAGGTTCTGCTGCTAATTTAACCCGTGAAGTTGGTCTTTGTTCTGTTTCTTTCTTTTTCTGATTCATTTCATAACTTGTGCAACCTAGACTTATCTGTTATTACTGTTCTTTGTTCAGGATCTGTAGCGCATTCCTCCACACGGGCACTGGCTGGAATTAAACATTATGTGTAACATGACCCTTAGGTAATGTATTACATGGGCTATGACCCTGGGATAATACATTGTGTAACATGGCCATGGGATAATATATGTAACATGATCTTGGGATAATACATTATATGTGACGTGGCCATGGGATGATACATTATATGTATCATGGCCCTGGGATGATATGTTATATGTAACATGAACCTGGGATAATGCATTATATGTAACATGACCCTGGGATGATATATGTAACATGATCCTGTGATAATTCATTATATGAAACATGAACGTAGGATGATACATTATATGTAACATGACCCCGGGATAATACATTATATGTAACATGACCCTGGGATAATACATTATATTCAACATGACCCTGGGATAATACATTATATGTAACATGACCCTGGGATAATACATTTTATGTAACATGACCCCGGGATAATACATTATATGTAACATGACCCCGGGATGATACTTATATGTAACATGACCCCGGGATAATACTTACATGTAACATGACCCTGGGATAATACATTTTATGATTATTCACTGAGCATTTTTTTATGTGATTCATTTAAGTTCTCTCTTGTGGATGATTTTTATAAGGCGGTGCTCCGAAGAGTTGACCGTTCCGCTCACTATGAGGTGGAGCAGGGAGGGTCATAACCTTGTTAACTATGAGGGGAGTATAGAGGGTGATGACCTTGTTAACTGTGAGGGGAGTATAGAGGGTCATAACCTTGTTAACTATGAGGGGAGTATAGATGGTGATGACCTTGTTAACTGTGAGGGGAGTATAGAGGGTGATGACCTTTTTGATTATGAGGGGAGCATGGATAGTGATGACCTTGTTCATTATGAGGAGCGTGTGGAGGGTGATGACCTTGTTGATTGTGAGGGGAGTATGGATGCTGATGACTTTATTGGTTATGAGGGGAACATAAACACTGATGACCATGTTCATAATGAGGGGCGATTGGAGGGTAATAACTTTATGAGGGGAGCATAGCTTGTGAAGAATCAATCACGAGGAGACGGTGTGAGTGAATGAGTTTATTATGAGGCTAGCATTAGGTGTGATAACTTGAGTATAAAGGGGAACATGAGGTTGTGATGACTTAATTATGAAGGGAACATGGAGTGTGATGACTTGATTATGATGGGAACATGGGATGTGATAACTTAATTATGAGGGAAAGATAAGTGTGATGACTTAATTATAAAAACATGGGATGTGACAGCTTAATTATGAGGGGAAATGGGGTGTGATGACTTAATTATGAGAACTTGGGGTGTGATGACTTAATTATAAGTGCATGGAGTGTGATGACTTAATTATGAGAATTTGTGGTGTTATGACTATTTTAATTATGAGAACATGTGGCGTGATGACTCAGTTATGAGGGTAACGTGTTGTGATGACTCAGTTATGAGGGTAACGTGATGACTTAGTTATGAGGGTAACATGTGATGACTCAGTTATGAGTAACATATGTTGTGATGACTCAGTTATGATGGTAACATGTGTTGTGAAGACTCAGTTATGAGGGTAATATGTGTTGTGATGACTCTGTTATGAGGGTAACATGTGTTGCGATGACTCAGTTATGAGGGTAACGTGTTGTGATGACTCAGTTATGAGGGTAACATGTGTTGTGATGACTCAGTTTTGAGGGTAACGTGTTGTGATGACTCAGTAATCAGAGTAACATGTGTTGTGATGACTCAGTTATGAGGGTAACGTGTTGTTATGACTCAGTTATGAGGGTAACGTGTTGTGATGACTCAGTTATGAGAGTAACGTGTTGTGATGACTCAGTTATGAGGGTAACGTGTTGTGATGACTCAGTTATGAGGGTAACATGTGTTGTGATGACTCAAGTTATAAGAGTAACATGTGTTGTGATGACTCAGTTTTAGGGTAACGTGTTGTAATGACTCAATTATGAGAGTCACATGTATCGTGATGACTCAGTTATGGTGGTAACATGTGTTGTGATGACTCAGTTATGAGAGTAACGTGTTGTGATGATTCAGTTATGAGGGTAACGTGTTTTGGTGGCTCAGTTATGAGGGTAACATGTGTGGTGATGACTCAGTTATGAGAGTAACGTGTTGTGATGGCTCAGTTATGAGGGTAACATGTGTGGTGATGACTCAGTTATGAGAGTAACGTGTTGTGATGGCTCAGTTATGAGGGTAACATGTGTGGTGATGACTCAGTTATGAGAGTAACGTGTGTTGTGATGACTCAGTTATGAGGGTGACGTGTTGTGATGACTCAGTTATGAGAGTAACATGTGTTGTGATGACTCATGTATGAGGGTAACATGTGTTGTGATGACTCAGTTATGAGAGTAACATGTGTTGTGATGACTCAGTTATGAGGGTAACATGTGTTGTGATGACTCAGTTATGAGAGTAACATGTGTGGTGATGACTCAGTTATGAGAGGTAACATGTGTTGTGATGACTCAGTTATGAGGGTAACATGTGCTGTGGTGATACTGTTGTTATTTTCTTGGTCATCTGTCGAAGGACTTGTATGGGCCTGCGAGAGAGAGAGAGAGAGAGAGAGAGAGAGAGAGAGAGAGAGAGAGAGAGAGAGGAGAGAGAGAGAGAGAGAGAGAGATTGCGTCTCTTGACCCCAAGAATACTACGGTACGATTCTTGTGCACAGTTCTCTTGACCTTTGTCCCATTAGGTCAAAGGTTAGTGCCGTCATACCGAAGGGTCGTACGGTCGTGTTCAAGGGGTTAGACAACTTAGCGACAGATGTTGGTCGTTAATGCACCTTAAACGAGTACTAATCGACCATTCGTTTATCAGTCCATTTTTTTGTGTCGTTTTTCTTCGGTCCAACGTTGGAGGGGTAGCTCAGCCCTGGGGTTCAGTGCCCCCTTGGCCGCAGTGACAACTGGCTTCCCTCACTCCACCGCTGCTGTGCTACTGTGTCTGTTTGTGTTTTGCTGTGGGATCGTGTGGACGTCTGTACGTGTGTAGTCTATGTATGTATGATGCTGTGTTTTAGTGTGTGTGTGTGTGTGTCTGTGTCTGTGTGTGCGTGTGTGTGTGTCTGTCTGTCTTTCAGTCTGTGTGTCTCAGTGAATGTGTGTGTAGTTGCGTGTGTATGTTAGTGTACTTGCGTTTATGTATGTATGTGTTTTTAAGGGACCTTTTTGTGTTTATGTTTGTTTGCATGTGTATGTAAGTACTTCTGATATGTTTTCGTGTTTGTTTGTGTCTATAAAGTTCTACACTTATGGGGGCCCCTCATCTCTTAAGCTTTTCCTACCGTTATACAGCTTTTTTAACTTAAGCTTGCTGTCAGCCCTCACAGCTTCATGGCGCAGTTTATTTCATTCATCCACCAATCATACTATGAAAGTACTTCGTCACATCATTTTTCTATAACAAGTTTCGTCTTGTTTTATGTAATGGCCATTGTTCTCTCTCTCTCTCTCTCTCTCTCTCTCTCTCTCTCTCTCTCTCTCTCTCTCTCTCTCTCTCTCTCTCTCTCTCTCAAGAACTGTTGGCTGTTGACATAATCCAACTGGTCTGGAAAACTTAAAGGTTATGATGGAGTCACCCTTGACTGTACGCCAATTCACGGAGGACAGATTTATGTATGGCCTCTAACCTCTCGCTGTGACTCAGCTGTCCTAATTCTATTATCATCACCTTTGTGGTTCTTCCTGCCTGTAAAAGCCTCTTTCTTAGAGTTTTGTGTTCCTCTTAAGTGTGGGAACTGGAGGAGAGTGTTCTAGTTGCGGCCGACCCAACGCTGTAGACAGTTGGCTGAATATGTCCTAATCCATGTAAAAGGATTTGAATGCTTTTCTGGTATACGGCAGGCGATAGCTTGCATCCTCTACAGTTCTTGCCTCAGTTTATAGTCTTATGTCGAGTGTTAAGTGTCCTCTCTCGCACACACGGATCCCTGCAGCTCATATCCTGCCTGGCAATATTCGTCTTCAGACGTTCTCTCTTTGTCTCCCAGCCTCAGATTTTCTTTATATGACATAGATTTCATCAGCAGGGTATCAGACCTGCTTTTGGGGGTGTGTCTCGGTCCCCCCTTGTTAGGATGTGCAGTTCTCATCAATCTTCACTTTCCTTATAACCTTGTCTTCGTCCACGAACACATATTCGGGTATATATATATATATATATATATATATATATATATATATATATATATATATATATATATATATATATATATATATATATATATATATATCCCTGGGGATAGGGGAGAAAGAATACTTCCCACGTATTCCCTGCGTGTCGTAGAAGGCGACTAAAAGGGAAGGGAGCGGGGGGCTGGAAATCCTCCCCTCTCGTTTTTTTTTTTTTTTTTTTTTTTTTTAATTTTACAAAAGATGGAACAGAGAAGGGGGCCAGGTGAGGGTATTCCCTCAAAGGCCCAGTCCTCTGTTCTTAACGCTACCTCGCTATCGCGGGAAATGGCGAATAGTATGAAAAAAAAAAAAAAAAAAAAAATATATATAAATGTGTGTGTGTGTGTGTGTGTGTGTGTGTGTGTGTGTGTATCTTAAACAGATTCAAATAACGATTTCTCTGATTATATGTTAAGGCGAGAATTGGATTGTTGCTGGACAGCAAATAAGCGGGTAGTGCTCCCCGCTCAGAGATCTTCTTCGAGATTACAATCCAAGTTCACAAGTCTGAGGAGACTTGTCAAGTGCTGGGCCACGACCGTGGTGCAACACTGGGGAGGAGGAGGAGGAGGAGAGGGGGAGGGACAAAAGAAATATGCTGACGATTGATACGTATTCGTTAGGTAAACCATTTGCGGTAGACTGTTACTTCTGATGGTCGTGACCGATTGTTACACCTGACGTTCGTTGCCAAGTACAGATATTTACAAATGCGTTCACCTTCCCGTTACAGTCGGGAAATTACGGTATGTTGGTACCAGTAAGTACAGTGCTGCGGGGAGAGTACTCGACGAGTGTTGTGCTCTGGTAGTGTTCACACGACTGTGGGCCGGACAACTCAGGTCCGTGGGTCGTGTCTCGTACCCTGAACATCTCCAGTAAGCTTTAACTCGACCATGTGACTCCTGACATTCTCACGATAGATCTGACATTTTGAAGCCCAGGAAAACAAGAGCAGGGATCCCACGCGAGCCAAGGCAAAGTTCAGCTCCCCAAGAACCGTCAGGTAAGCCTGCCCGCTACATACATAATACCCGAGCCTCCCGTAATAGACTCCAGCCTCTTTTATTACTAATGACACGAACATATATATATATATATATATATATATATATATATATATATATATATATATATATATATATATATATATATATAGCGAGAGAGAGAGAGAGAGAGAGAGAGAGAGAGAGAGAGAGAGAGAGAGAGAGAGAGAGAGTAGAATGGCAAGAGGTTAGAGTAAAGGAAGTAAGGGGAGTGGATGAGAAATGGGAGGTATTGAGGGAAGCAGTGCCAGCATATGCAACAAATGCATGTGGCGTACGAAAGATGGGAGATGGGTAGATTAGAAAGAATAGTGAGTGGTGGATTGAGGAAGTAATGTTATTTGTGAAAGAGAAAAGGGAGGCGTTTGGGCGGTATTACAGGGAAATGAATGCAAATGATTGGGAGATGTATTAGAAATAGCGACAGGAGATCAAGAGGAAGGTTCAGGGGTTAAAAAAGAGGGCAGTTGAGAGTTAGAGTTAGCGAGTATCATTAAACTTTAGGGAGAATAAGGTGTTTTAGAAGGAGGATAATTATGTTCGAAAAACAAGAGAACAAATAGGAACATCGATGAGGAAGGCAAAAGGGGAAGTGGTTACAGGTAGTGATGAAGTGAGGAGATGGAATGAGTATTGTGAAGGAATGTTGAATGTGTTTGATGACAGTATGGCAGATGTAGGATGTTTAGGTCGGGTAGGTACCATGCGAAGTGAGAGTCACGAAGAGTGGTTTCGTGAAGAGGGACGAGGTGGTGAAAGCCTTACATAGGATGAAATGTGGCAAGGCAGCTGGAGTTTGAAGGTATAGTACTTCAAACATTATTATATGGATGTGAGGCGTAGGTTATTGATAAAATTGTGCGTAAGAGGGTGGGTGTGTTGAGAAATGAAATGTTTGAGGACAATATCCGGTGTGAGGTGTTTTGATCGAGTAGATGATGAAAAGGTAAGAGATGTGTGGTAATAAAAAAGTTTGGTTGAGGGAGCAGAAAAAGGTGTGCTGAAGTGGTTTGGACATAAGGAGAGAATGAGTGAGGACATATATGTCAGAAGTGGAGGAAACAAAGAGAACTGGGAGACCAAATTGGAGATGGAAGGATGGAGTGAAAAAGATTTGAAGCGATCGGGGCCTTGAACATACTGGAGGGTGAAACAAGTGCATGGGATAGAGTGAATTGGAATAATGTGCGTAGGGATCGACGTGCTGTCAGTGGATTGAACCATGGTATGTGAACCGTTCGGGGTAAACCATAGAAAGGTTTGTGGGGCCTGGATGTGGATGGGGAGCTGTGGTTTCGGTGCATTACACATGACAGCTAGAGAATGGATCTGAGCGGATGCGCAACTTCACTAACGAATGAAAGAAAACAGGAAAAAAGGATATATATATATATATATATATATATATATATATATATATATATATATATATATATATATATATATATTTTATATATATATATATTTATATATATATATATATATATATATATATATATATATATATATATATATATATATATATATATATATATATATATGTGTGTGTGTGTGTGTGTGTATGTGTGTGTTTGTGTGTGTGTGAGAGTAAGAGAGAGAGAGAGAGAGATTGGTCCCTGTTAATCATGTTTTCTGGTTCATAAACGCGAAACGAACTCGTTACCAGGAAGTTGTACTGTGCTGTACTTGGCGCACCGTTGTGCTGGTGCATGTCATCAGTACCATGTTAACGTATAGAAGCCAAATGTGTACACGTAATATCTATGGTTCTGGAAGGAGGGCTGGTTCTCTCTGACATCCTCCGTGTGTGGTGGTGGTGGTAGGAATGTCAGGCCTGGAGACACTTCTGGATCTCGGGGAAGTGTTCTGAGTCGTTCTCTTCTGGCTGTTCTGTGTGTGTGTGTGTGTGTGTGTAATCAGCAAGATAGTGGACTATTTTCACCAATTGTTCGCCTCGTATCCCTACCGGAAGCTGCAGCCTGATGATGAGAGAGGAACACGCCACCAAGGGAAACAATGATCGACTTGGAGTAACTTGATTGATTTTTCAGAGTCACGCACACAACAGTGCACTGATGACTGGTCGTTACTTGTAAGAGGAGACAGCGACGACTCGTCTGTTGTTGACTTAATGGCTGTTGACAGCTTAATGGTCGTTAAGCCCACGAGCATGGACGGTAAAGAGCCGTGGGTATGAGAAGCGTGGCCTGGTCTGTGACCTAACATTAAAGGGCCTGGTCAAGGCCGAGCCGTCATACGTAAAGGTCGTAATGTCGTGCTCAGGGGGTCGTGCCGTCGTGCTCAGGGGGTCAAGGCTAGAACCATACACGTCGAATACTCCTCTCTCTCTCTCTCTCTCTCTCTCTCTCTCTCTCTCTCTCTCTCTCTCTCTCTCTCTCACTCACACACACACACACACCTTTAGGGCGTGATGTGTCGTGCTTCACTCCAGACACTGCCGAGGTCATCAGGTGTTCACGTGTTCACCAGCCGCATGTTGAAGTTCAGCCTGTTCATTAAAATGTTATCACGCTAACACACACCCACCCCCTCCCCCCTCCCCCTCCTCCTCCCCTGTCAACCGTTGCAGGAGAGTCTAAACCCATATTTGTCGTCCCGGATCGTGTATTATGATCTTGCATTGGTTGATGAGATCGTTCGACTTTGATGATCGGTGTGTCCACTGCTGCACGGGGCGGGTCTTTTGAAAGGAGGTCCTCATTTTGGCACGCCCCATCTCCGCATTAAAAGAACGAAAAGAAGAAGATAAGGTCAGAAATGTCATGATTATCTTTTCATATCGTGTATTTTGATCACCTGTGATGATATGAGAAATACACATCGCGACTTGGTTTGTTTTGCAGTATGTTCAGATGTATGCATGGGTCGGGGTGGGGGAGGAGGCCCTCTCTAAGCTTAAAAGTGGAGTACAGAATCCATAGAGTTTTCGACTCTCTCTCTCTCTCTCTCTCTCTCTCTCTCTCTCTCTCTCTCTCTCTCTCTCTCTCTCTCTCTCTCTCTCTCTCTCTCGGTCACGCCCCCTTTCAGTGTCCATGGCCCCGGGAAGCTCCGACGCTTTCCCGCCCTCCCAGAAGTAAGACCAACAAACCGGTCCAGACGCTCACTGTAAAGTCATTGACGTAGACAAAAAAAAAAAAAAAAAAGAAATCACAAATTCGAAATATTCAGTGTTACCAATTTAGACCGACGAAAGTACTTTCAGCATTTTTTTTTTTTTTTTCCTTTTTTTTTGACCGGAGAAAAACTTGTGCAATCCTGCAAGGTATTTAGAATGTCTTCGTCGAACACCTGCGTGTCGTGATGGGGTTCGAACCCAGTGCGTCAAGTGCTTCGAACGGTTCTTCCAACCCCCGGAGTGACATAGGTCACAGATGTGTGTGTATGTGTGTGTCCTCCATCATGGCTGCATAGTTAGGGGCCCATCACCACCTGGTGCATGATGCCACAAGAGAGTCACACACCACCTGCTACCAGCAGGACCTGATCTAATACTGGACACCACAAATATAACTTTTTTTTTTGAGGGGGTGTGGGGAAGAGAAGCTGGAAAATAGCCAAGTGGGTTAAAACGCCGTAACTCCGGTGGAGTTCAGTCGCCCCGGTGTGGCTGGGGGGAGTTGGGTGGGATTAAACTCCCTCACCGCTGAAGCATATTTGATGATGTGTTCCAATACGTCGGCCATAAACAACATAGTGGTCAAGTTGATGTGTGACGACCATCATCTCTGAAACTTGATGATGTGAGTAATGCCTTGTGTCTCTCTCTCTCTCTCTCTCTCTCTCTCTCTCTCTCTCTCTCTCTCTCTCTCTCTCTCTGTTGCTGTGTTCTCGTGTTCTTGCGGGTTCCCGCCTGGTGAACCTCCCGTGACGTCACTGACCGGTTGGTGACTTCAGATTTCGAGCGCAAGACAATTACATATTCGTCTCTTATATTTTGCGTTCAGGTTTATTATGGCAGCTTGAGTGTTTGATGAGTGTGAGGATACTCATGATGAGAAGCAGGTGTGTGTGTGTGTGTGTGTGTGTGTGTGTGTGTGTGTGTGTGTTTCTTCGTTTCGTTTCATGTTCTTTTTCAGTGCTCGTGTGTGAGGGCGGGTCAGCCAGTGTCGTAGATGTGTCTGTGAGGGGTTCGTGCGCGGCCTCCTGCTGGTTACGGCGATCCCGACCATCTTCACAAGTACCTGTATTCCAGCCACGCTCTCTACCATGAGGAGAGCGGCGCGACCCGAGGGTATGCCACCGGCCTTGCACTCTGACCTCGCCCTCGTAGATCAAGTCGGGTCAACGTACCCAGGGTCGTGCCGCCGTGCTCAAGGGTATTGCTGTCGCGTTCAAAGGTCGTGGTGTCGTGCTCAAGGGTCGTACCCAAGAGTCTTACCGTCGCGTTCAAAGGTCGTGGTGTCGTGCTCAAGGGTCGTGCCCAAGGGTCTTACTGTCGCGTTCAAAGGTCGTGCCGTCATGCTCAAGGGTTTTACCCTCGTGTTCAAAGGTCGTGCTCAAGGGCATTACTGTCGTGTTCAAAGGTCGCAGCGTCGTGCCTTAAGGGTCTTACTGTCGTGTTCAAATGTCGTGCTCAAGGTGTTCAACACAGGTGATATTACCTGCTTCGCAGCGTCTGGGGAAACAGCGTCGCTCGTCCAGCCAGCTGGCCAGGCACCCGAGCACCGCTGGATAATCCCAGGGTCACCCCCCCTTGGTTGAACAAGTGTCTCGGTAGTCGATGATGCCAGTCCGGAAATTGCTGTGGTGTGGCACTCGTCCCCTGTGGTAGCCTCCCAGTCCCAGTGCCACGGGGTCAGTGCCGTCTCCCCAGTGCCGTAACCCGAGCAGGCATGTCCTGCCAGACGTTCCCGACCGATCTCTCTCTCTCCACGGAAGAGGAGAAGGAGAAAAGGGAATCCAGCAATGTGATTGTAAGGTAATTGGTTGTGATTACATTATGCGCCGCGGTGCAAGTTATCTTAAGAGTGGCACCACCGCCCGCAGCTGGTGCTGGCCTCCCCATGATAAGCGCCCCCAAGCGGAAGGTGGTAATCTCCCCGTTAAACTTATCACCCACACTACAAGGACGATCGTTATCTGTCTGTGTCTGTCCGTCTGTGTCTTCGTATCCGTTTTGTGTCTGTCTGTCTGTTCTAACTCCTTTGATTAGTCCACATATCCACACGTGTTAGTGTCTACATTTTTTTAACTCAAGGGTGTCAGTGTTTTGTAAGTATATCTAGTTGTTTAGTGTTTGTAAGTATATCTAGTTGGTTAGTTTTTGTAAGTATATCTATTTCGTTAGTGTTTGTAAGTATATGTAGTTGGTCAGTGTTTGTAAGTATATCTAGTTGGTCAGTGCTTGTAAGTATATCTAGTTGGTCAGTGCTTGTAAGTATATGTAGTTGGTCAGTGTTTGTAAGTATACCTAGTTGGTCAGTGTTTGTAAGTATATCTAGTTGGTCAGTGCTTGTAAGTGTATGTAGTTGGTCAGTGTTTGTAAGTATATCGTAGTTGGTCAGTGTTTGTAAGTATATGTAGTTGGTCAGTGTTTGTAAGTATATGTAGTTGGTCAGTGTTTGTAAGAATATCTAGTTGGTCAGTGCTTGTAAGTATATCTAGTTGGTCAATATTTGTAAGTATATCTAGTTGGTCATTGTGTTTGTAAGTATATCTAGTTGGTCAGTGTATTGTAAGTATATCTAGTTGGTCTGCTTGTAAGTATATCTAGTTGGTCAGTGCTTGTAAGTATATCTAGTTGGTCAGTGCTTGTAAGTATATCTAGTTGGTCAGTGTATTGTAAGTATATCTAGTTGGTCAGTGCTTGTAAGTATATCTAGTTGGTCAGTGCTTGTAAGTATATCTACTTGGTCAGTGTATTGTAAGTATATCTAGTTGGTCAGTGCTTGTAAGTATATCTATTTGGTCAGTGTATTGTAAGTATATCTAGTTGGTCAGTGCTTGTGAGTATATCTAGTTGGTCAGTGTATTGTAAGTATATCTAGTTGGTCAGTGCTTGTAAGTATATCTAGTTGGTCAGTGCTTCTAAGTATATCTACTTGGTCAGTGTATTGTAAGTATATCTAGTTGGCTATACTGTTGTGGTGTCCGTCTCTGAAACTGACCAACTGGACAAGCAGGACATCAGACAGGACCTGACAAAGACATACGAAAATAATTTATATATTATTTTTTTATATAATTTCAAAAATATACTAAATGTGGGGCTTCCCCCCCACACCACACACACACCACACACCCCCACACACACACACAGATGAAAGGAGGGGGATAGTGGCCAGGTGAGTCAGCAGGTGATCCCCCTTCTCTTCAACTCCGGAAATCTGAGAAAAAAGTTGTCCACATAACATTAACATGAGGCTTACTCCTGCTCTCTCTCTCTCTCTCTTTTCCTCCTCTTCCTCTCCTCTCCCTCTCATCTCTCTTCCCCTCTCTCTCTCTCTCTCTCTCTCTCCCCTCTCTCTCTCTCTCCTTCTCTTCTCCCCTCCCCTTCCTCCCCCTCCATCCCCCCCTCTCTCCCTTTTCTTTCTTCCATCCCCTCTTTCCCCTCACCCTCTCCCCTCCCTCTCTCCTTCTTTTTTTTTCTTTAAATTCTTTGTCCAATGGGCGCCAGCGGGGGGCTTGCTGAGCCTGAGGCCAGCCCCTTTAGCCACGGGGGGGGGCCTTTCCCAAAGCTGGTCCTGCACGCGACGGAACTACCCCAGCGTGCGACGTTACACCTTTTTAGCAAAGACGGACGACCCTTTTAACAGACGGTGCGAAAACCCTTGGGGCCCACGGTAAAACCCTTTAACACGACAGCGACCCTTAAGCACGACAGTGGGGACCCCTTGGCCAAAGGTCACCCTTGAACACGACGGGGCGGGCCCCGAACACGACGTTGCGACCCTTGAGCACGACGGTACGACCCTTGAGCACGACGGTGCGACCCTTGGGGCACGACGGTCCCCTGAGCACAGGGCGACCCGAGCAGACGGGGCGGCCCTTGAACACGACGGGCGACCCTTGACACGATGTTGCGAAAAACCCTTGAACAAGGGCGACCCTTTAACACGAGTGCGACCCTTTAGCACGACGGGGCGACCCTTGAGCACGACGGGGCGACCCTTGGCACGACGGGCACCCCTTTTCACGACGGGCGACCCCTTTAGCACGACGGGCGGCCCCCTGACACGACGGTGCACCCTTGAGCACGCGGTGCGACCTTTTAGCACAGGTGCGGGCCCTTGAACACGACGTTACGCCTTTAACCACTATTTTCTTTAACAGACCACACGACCCTACGCCCACGTTTTCGACCCTTGGCTGACGTACGATCCTTTAACAGACGTACGATCCTTGAACATAACGGGACGATCCTTTTAAAAATAACGGACGATCCTTGAACATAAAGTAAAGATCCCCTTTACATAACGGGACGATCCTTTGGGTTTAACGGACTTCCTTTAGCATAACGTCACCTTGAGAGAAGGGTTTTGACCCTTAAGGGGAACGGAGACCCTTTTGCAAGATAGCCCGGGGAACGGGTATTTGAGGCCGCCACATGCCGACATAAAGTTATTCAGGAAACGGGTATACAGCCATGCTGACCCTATCCTGTACCGAAAAAAAAAAGAATGATAACGAAACCAAAAACAAGACATTACAAGTTTAGAGGACGTAAGACACGGGAAAGAACAGAAATACTTGCAAACACGACACCCAAAAGAAAAAATAAGAGAAACAAACACATAAGGTCCTTTAAAAAGGGCTTGTAGGGGGGAAAACAGAAAGTAAAAAATGAAAACAATTGCAGAGAGACAAAGACTGAAAGAAAAATTGGGCCCAAAGAGAGGAGTAGATTTCACAGACAAACAAACATACAGATAATGGGGGAAAAATTGATGTAAGAAACAAGACAAACATAGACTCATTCATTACGAACAACAACATAGAAAAAGACACAGGTAAATGGGAAATGGGGGGGCATATAGAAAGACACAGACAAATAGAGAAATGGATAAAAAAAGATTGACATATACAAACGGAGAGAGAAACTCAAGCATAAGCACAGCATAGAGGGGAACACAGACATATTTAGGGGGCACAGACACATCAAAACACCCGGGATAAGAGGACTACTGCATCATTTTCGCCACGTCACTCACGATCTCACCACCGTCACTTTCCCCCCCAATCTGAGACCCCCAAAAACCCCCTAAATTTTCAGTTTCGACACCACAAACCCAAGGACCCACCCAAAGCCGGCACTGCGACCATTGCAAGAACAACCCCTCCCCCCCTTTGGGTGAAACGTCACTTATAATGATCACAAAAATGCCAATCTTTGTTTTTATAAAGATGATATTTAACCCCGCACCTTGTAGGTATGAACCCATCCCACAAGTCGCATTTATTCTCTCTCCCAAACTACAACTATTATTTAAAAACTATTTGTTATAACAACGACTACACTTTTACTATTGATATTGTTATTATTATATTATTATTATATTATTTTTTTTTACTTATTATTATTTTTATTTATTTATTAATTATTATTTTTATTACAATTATTATAATTTTTATTATTATTTTAAATTTTTATTTTTATCACTTACTTTTAAATATTATATTATATTATTATTATTTTATTATTACCATTTGATATTATTATTATTATTATTTTTATTATTTTTTATTATAATTTTTAAAATTTTATTATTATTACCATTGTTATTATTATTTTTTTATTATTATTATTATTATATTATAAATATTGTTATCAATCATCGAGAGATGAGCGGGGAAAAAAGACAAAGAGAACACCATCAGAACTGGGGGTGAGGGGTAGGGAGGAATTGAAATGAATGTGGGGAAATTGAGTGAGAGGCCGGGGGTCTGTGGCCTGAGAAATAAAGGGGGGATGAGGTTGGGGTGTGTGTTTTGGGTGTTGCAGGGGATAGAATGACCCTGGCACTGGGCTGAACCAGGGAACATAAAGGCGCCAGAGCAGCGTTGTATAGTGTGTTAGACTGACTGTGGGGGTCGGCTAAATTTGTCGAATTATACATGGCGGGGGCCCAGAAGGGCGCAACCTCGAAGGGGGGAAACATAGGGAAAGATTATATTTTTATTTTATTATTATTTTTATTACATTATTATTATTTTTAAATTATTATTAATTATTTTTAAATCAATTATCAAAAAAAATTTTATTATTATTTTATTTTTTTAAAAATTATATCATTATTATTATTATTTCGTAATAAAGTAATAAGGGTAAAATTGCTTAATATTCATCATTATTTTACCATAATTATTACATATCACCCCATCTTCATCATTACAACAGCAACCCAAAAATAATACCACAGACAAATGAGTAAGATAAACTATACAGACAGATAGAACAGAAAATTTATATAACCGAAAAGACAGAGACGTAAACAAACGCAAGCAAGGGAAAATAAACCAAAGCACAAAATAAAAAACAAAATAAAAAAAAATTTTTAGGATAGAGAATTTTACAAGACGCATAAAAATAAACAAAAAATGAGACAAAAAAAAATATTTAAAATAAAAGAAGAATAGGACGCAAAAACAGCATGCAGAAACAACACAAATAGAAACCGGGGGCAAACACCTGGGAAAATTTTAAAAATTTTTTTGAAGAGAAATGATTATACGCATTTTTGAAGAGAAGACATGAAAAACATGAATAAAACGACAAGTAACAAAAACGTGGAGTGGTTAAAAAGACACAACCCGTAACAAATAACGACTAGGGAAAAGCATGGACAAAAATAAAGACGTGGGAAAAAAAAAAAAACCAAAGTATCCAAGAACAAAAACAAAAAACATGTATGGGTTCACAGATATAATACGTTTTCAGGAAAACAACACAACCAGCTAAATAAAGAGGCCCCCCCCAAGCACCCAAACCCTGCTAACAACAAAGAAAATAAGTTAACATGGACAAAGAGACACGAAGACAGGGATTAAAAAAAGATTCACAGGAGAACCCAAATGATATAAGCACAACCAATATCATAGAAAAAAAAACAGGATAGAATATATTATATATATATAATTAATATATAAATATAAATATTATATATATAAAAATAATATATTAATAGATATATGGAAGGCTTCCATGGTTGTTTAATGGGTTTTTGGATGGGTTGTTTTGGGAGGTGAATGCAAGATTTTGGGGAAAAAGGGCAAGTATAAGTCTTTTTGGGGTGAAAGCTGGGAAGTAGTCCCTTTTTTGTCCTGATGATACAACCTGTGGCGATTCATGGAGAAACTCAAAGCTGGTGACTTTAGTTTGGTAAAGTGTGTGAAAAAAGAAGTTTAAAAGAAAAAGTGAATAAGACAAGGGATTAGGTACAGTAGGTGAGGGTCAAGTCATTGGGTAAAGTTTGAATGGGGAAAAACTGGAGAATTTAAAATGTTTTAGATATCTGGATTTGGTCGGCAGCGGATGGGCCAGGAAGCGAAGTTTGGGTCATAGTGGGGGAGGGGGGGAAAATTCTGGGACCTTGAAAATGTGGAAGTCGAAACATTATCTCGGAAAGCAAAAATGGGGAGTTTGAAGAATATGGGGTTCCCCAACAATGTTGTAGGGTTGCGAGGCGGGCTAGGATAGAGTGTCGCAGGAGGATGGATTGCTGGAAATAGATGTTTGAGGACAATGTGTTTTTTGGTGGTTTATCGAGAAATTAACGTAATTTTAAGAGAATTATGGAAATAAAAAGAGCGTGGTTGAGAGAGCAAAAAAGGGGGTTTTTTGAAAGGGTTTGGGGCCAAACAGGAAAAAGAGTGGGGAAAGATTGACCAAAGGATAATTTGTTCGAGGTGGAGAAACGAGGAAAGTGGGAGCCCAAAAATTGGATTTGGAAAGATGGGTAAAAAAAGATTTGTTTTATGGGGGGCCTGAACATGAAAGAGGTGAAAGGAGGCAAGGAATGAGGAATTGGACGATGTGGACACCGAGTTGACGTCCTTTTCATTGATGAATCAGGCATTTTAGCGCGGGAAAAACCCATGGAAAGCGGTAGGTATGTATATTTGCGTGTGTGACGTAGGGTATATACATGTTTTTTGGGGGGGTTGGGCATTTCTTTCGTCGTTTTCCTTGCGCTACCTCGAAAAACGCGGAAAGGACAGAAAAAAAAATAAAAAAAAATGGAGAGAATGAGTAGGAAAGAAGACCAAGAGATATAGTGTCGGGTGGAGAACGAGGAAAGAGGGGGGCCCAAAATTTGGGGGTGGGGGAAAATGGAAAAATGGGGAAAAAAATTTTGTGTTATCGGGCCGAACATGCGGAGGGTGAAAAGGGGGGCAAAGAAAATAGTGGGAAATTTGGGCGATTGTATACCGGGGTTGACGTGCTTTTCAGGATTGAATCAAGGCAGGTATGGGGGTGGGTTGGGCCATTCTCGTCTGTTTCCTTGCGCTACCAAGCAAACCGGGAGACAGGGGACAAACAAAAAAAAAAAAAAAAATATATATATATATATATATATAATATATAAAATATATATAATAATATAATATATAAAATATATAAATTTTATACTCACACACTTTTCCTAAGTAGTCCCACTTATCGACCCCAAAGGGGAAGATGAGCACTGGGTTAACCCGTGCACTTACCGCCGCAACCTTTATTTTGAACCAAAGCGCTCGACCGAATGCGTCGTGGTCAGCCACGCTAAGCACTAAAACGAAACAGAGATACGACGCAGAGTTGTAACCAAAGAACGACGAAAAAAGACTACCAGCTCGCAGGGCATAACAAAACACCGAAGAAAACGAAGAAAAAATTGGAAAAAAAAACAGACACAAAGATGACACAGATGAAGCAGAGACTGACAGACAGATGAAAAAAGGAAAACTTTACAAACTGCAGACAACAGACACGTTTAAAGAACAAACTGCTCCGATACAGACCCCATACCGAAACAGCAAACAAAGACCCAAACATGTGTAACAAAAGAACATACTGCCAGAGACGCAAATATGTATTAAAAATATGGGCACTCAGTTGCGTTAACAAGGACACTCCCTGTGTGTTGTTTGTGTGGGGGGCATTTTGGTACCCCAAACCAAAAGAGGATAATTAATCACACCCGTGAAAAAAGAAGATTCCAAAATACTGTCTGAAGAAAAGGAAATAAACCCCTAACCACGAGTAGGGCCCTTTGAGCACGTTGATTCATGGAAACGGATATACACGACCATGCTGACGCATATTCCTTTGTACCGAAAAAAAAAAGAATGATAACGAAACCTAAGAACAGAGACAGTTACACAGTTTCAGAGAGACTGGTACAGACAGCGGTAAAGGCAACTAGAAATACTTGCAAACACTGACACCCAAGAGAAAAACATATAGAGAAACAAACACATATGAGGTCTCTTAAAAGGACTTAGATAGGGAGACACAGACGGATACGTAGACACAGATGTAAAATGAAAACAATTGCAGAGAGACAAAGACTGAAAGAAAAATGTGGACAGATAGAGAGAGATGTAGATGCACAGACATACAGACGGATACAGATAGATGGGAAACAATTGATGTAAGAAGACACAGACAAACATAGACTCATTCATTACGAAACAGACAGACATAGAAAAAGACACAGGTAAATAGGAAATCGCGGGCATATAGAAAGACACAGACAAATAGAGAAATGGATAATGAAAAGATTGACATATACAAACGGAGAGAGATAGACTCAAGCATAAGCACAGACATAGAGAGGAACACAGACATATGTAGGGGGCACAGACACATACAAAGACAGCCGGGATCAGAGGACCTACTGCATCATTTTCGCCACGGTCACTCACGATGCTCACCACCGTCACATCCCGCCATCTGAGACCACCTTATCCCTGAATTGCAGTTTCGACACCACAAACCGCAAGGAACCCATCCAAGCCCGTGCACTGCGACCAGTGCAAGAACAACCCCATCCCGTCCATTGTGAACGTCACTTATTATGATCACTACACTGCCACATCAGTGTTTTTACAAAGATGATATTTAACCCCGCACCTTTGTATGGTATAGACCCATACACGAAGTCGCACTTATTCTCTCTCCTACTACTACTATTACTTCTACTATTGTTATAACAACGACTACTACTGTTACTATTGATATTGTTATTATTATTATTATTATTATTATTATTTTTATTACTATTATTATTATTATTATTATTATTATTATTATTATTATTATTATTATTTTTATTACTATTATTATTATTATTATTATTATTATTATTATTATTATTATTATCATCATTACTATTATTATTATTATTATTATTATTATTATTATTATTATTACCATTGTTATTATTATTATTATTATTATTATTATTATTATTATTATTATTATTATTATTATTACCATTGTTATTATTATTATTATTATTATTATTATTATTATTATTATTATCATTATTGTTATCATTATCATCGAGAGGATGAGCGAGGAAAGACTAAGAGGAACTACCGATCAGAACTGGAGGTATGAGGGGTGAGGGGAGGAGATTGAAAATGAGATGTGCGGATGGAGTGAAGGAGGCTCTGGGGGTCTTGTGGCCTGAGCATTCAAGGGGGATGAGGTGTGTGTGTGTGTGTGTGTGTGTGCATGGGATAGAATGACCCTCTGGCACTGGGCTGAACCATGACATATAAGGCGGCCAGGGAGCAGCGTTGTATAGTGTGTGTTAGACTTGACTGTGGATGGGTCGGGCTGAAAGTTGTCGTATTATACATGGCGGAGGCAGAATGGCGCTACCTCGGTAAGGCGGGAAACATAGGGAAAGATTATTATTATTATTATTATTATTATTATTATTATCATTATTATTATTATTATTATTATTATCATTATCATTATTATTATTATTATTATTATTATTATTATTATTATTATTATTATTATTATTATCATTATTATTATTATTTATCGTAATGATAGTAATAATGGTAATAATAGTCATAATGATTATCATTATTATTATTACCATAATTATTATCAGTATCACCTCCATCTTCATCATTACATACAGCACCCAAAAATAATACCACAGACGTATATGGAGATATAGATAAAACTATACAGACAGATAGAAACAGAAAATTGAGTATAACCGGACAAAGACAGAGACGTAAACAAACGCGTAAAGCAATGGAAGATACACACGCACAAATATACAAACATAAATATTAAGGATAGATGAATTTTAACAGGAGACGCATAAAAATTAAACAAATAATGAGACAAAAACATATAATAAAGTAAATGAAGAATAGAGACGCCTAAGACATTCATGCAGAGAACAAACACATAATAGACCGGTAGCAAACACATGGAATTATACATATTTTTTGAAGAGAAATGATTATACGCATTTGTGAAGAGAAAGACATGAAAAACAATGATGATAAAGCGGACAAGTAACAAAAACGTGGAGTGGTTAAAAAGACACAGGCAGGTAACAAATACACGACTAGGGAATAGACATGGACAGAAAATAAAGACGTGAAGGAAAAACACGTATCCAGAGAACAAAAACAAGAACATGTATGGATTCACAGATATAATAGCGGTACAGGAAAACAACACAGACAGACTGATTAAAGAGCCACACATAAGCAACACAGACACCTGCTAACAACAAAGACATGAAAGTTAACATAGGACAGAAGAGACGACGAAGACAGGGATTAAAAAAGATTCACAGAGAGAACCAACTTGATGATAAAGACACACACATATCATAGGAAAAAAAACAGGATATATATATATATATATATATATATATATATATATATATATATATATATATATATATATATATATATATATATATATATGATGTCTCCATGGTTGTTTAATTTGTTTATGGATGGGGTTGTTAGGGAGGTGAATGCAAGAGTTTTGGAAAGAGGGGCAAGTATGAAGTCTGTTGGGGATGAGAGAGCTTGGGAAGTGAGTCAGTTGTTGTTCGCTGATGATACAACGCTGGTGGCTGATTCATGTGAGAAACTGCAGAAGCTGGTGACTGAGTTTGGTAAAGTGTGTGAAAGAAGAAAGTTAAGAGTAAATGTGAATAAGAGCAAGGTTATTAGGTACAGTAGGGTTGAGGGTCAAGTCAATTGGGAGGTAAGTTTGAATGGAGAAAAACTGGAGGAAGTAAAGTGTTTTAGATATCTGGGAGTGGATCTGGCAGCGGATGGAACCATGGAAGCGGAAGTGGATCATAGGGTGGGGGAGGGGGCGAAAATTCTGGGAGCCTTGAAGAATGTGTGGAAGTCGAGAACATTATCTCGGAAAGCAAAAATGGGTATGTTTGAAGGAATAGTGGTTCCAACAATGTTGTATGGTTGCGAGGCGTGGGCTATGGATAGAGTTGTGCGCAGGAGGATGGATGTGCTGGAAATGAGATGTTTGAGGACAATGTGTGGTGTGTGGTGGTTTGATCGAGTAAGTAACGTAAGGGTAAGAGAGATATGTGGAAATAAAAAGAGCGTGGTTGAGAGAGCAGAAGAGGGTGTTTTGAAATGGTTTGGGCACATGGAGAGAATGAGTGAGGAAAGATTGACCAAGAGGATATATGTGTCGGAGGTGGAGGGAACGAGGAGAAGTGGGAGACCAAATTGGAGGTGGAAAGATGGAGTGAAAAAGATTTTGTGTGATCGGGGCCTGAACATGCAGGAGGGTGAAAGGAGGGCAAGGAATAGAGTGAATTGGATCGATGTGGTACACCGAGGTTGACGTGCTGTCAGTGGATTGAATCAGGGCATATGAAGCGTCTGGGGTAAACCATGGAAAGCTGTGTAGGTATGTATATTTGCGTGTGTGGACGTATGTATATACATGTGTATGGGGGTGGGTTGGGCCATTTCTTTCGTCTGTTTCCTTGCGCTACCTCGCAAACGCGGGAGACAGCGACAAGCAAAAAAAAAAAAAAAAAATGGAGAGAATGAGTGAGGAAAGATTGACCAAGAGGATATATGTGTCGGAGGTGGAGGGAACGAGGAGAAGAGGGAGACCAAATTGGAGGTGGAAAGATGGAGTGAAAAAGATTTTGTGTGATCGGGGCCTGAACATGCAGGAGGGTGAAAGGAGGGCAAAGAATAGAGTGAATTGGAGCGATGTGGTATACCGGGGTTGACGTGCTGTCAGTGGATTGAATCAAGGCATGTGTATGGGGGTGGGTTGGGCCATTTCTTTCGTCTGTTTCCTTGCGCTACCTCGCAAACGCGGGAGACAGCGACAAAGCGGGGGGCCGGAAATCCTCCCCTCCTTGTATTAACTTTCTAAAATGGGAAACAGAAGAAGGAGTCACGCGGGGAGTGATCATCCTCCTCGAAGGCTCAGAGTGGGGTGCCTAAATGTGTGTGGATGTAACCAAGATGTGAAAAAAGGAGAGATAGGTAGTATGTTTGAGGAAAGGAACCTGGATGTTTTGGCTCTGAGTGAAACGAAGCTCAAGGGTAAAGGGGAAGAGTGGTTTGGAAATGTCTGGGGAGTGAAGTCAGGGGTTAGTGAGAGGACAAGAGCAAGGGAAGGAGTAGCAATACTCCTGAAACAGGAGTTGTGGGAGTATGTGATAGAATGTAAGAAAGTAAATTCTCGATTAATATGGGTAAAATTGAAAGTTGATGGAGAGAGGTGGGTGATTATTGGTGCATATGCACCTGGGCATGAGAAGAAAGATCATGAGAGGCAAGTGTTTTGGGAGCAGCTAAATGAGTGTGTTAGCGGTTTTGATGCACGAGACCGGGTTATAGTGATGGGTGATTTGAATGCAAAGGTGAGTAATGTGGCAGTTGAGGGAATAATTGGTATGCATGGGGTGTTCAGTGTTGTAAATGGAAATGGTGAAGAGCTTGTAGATTTATGTGCTGAAAAAGGACTGATGATTGGGAATACCTGGTTTAAAAAGCGAGATATACATAAGTATACTTATGTAAGTAGGAGAGATGGCCAGAGAGCGTTATTGGATTACGTGTTAATTGACAGGCGTGCGAAAGAGAGACTTTTGGATGTTAATGTGCTGAGAGGTGCAACTGGAGGGATGTCTGATCATTATCTTGTGGAGGCTAAGGTGAAGATTAGTATGGGTTTTCAGAAAAGAGGAGTGAATGTTGGGGTGAAGAAGGTGGTGAGAGTAAGTGAGCTTGGGAAGGAGACCTGTGTGGGGAAGTACCAGGAGAGACTGTGTACAGAATGGAAAAAGGTGAGAACAATGGAAGTAAGGGGAGTCGGGGAGGAATGGGATGTATTTAGGGAATCAGTGATGGATTGCGCAAAAGATGCTTGTGGCATGAGAAGAGTGGGAGGTGGGCTGTTTAGAAAGGGTAGTGAGTGGTGGGATGAAGAAGTAAGAGTATTGGTGAAAGAGAAGAGAGAAGCATTTGGACGATTTTTGCAGGAAAAAAATGCAATTGAGTGGGAGAAGTATAAAAGAAAGAGACAGGAGGTCAAGAGAAAGGTGCAAGAGGTGAAAAAAAGGGCAAATGAGAGTTGGGGTGAGAGACTATCAGTAAATTTTAGGGAGAATAAAAAGATGTTCTGGAAGGAGGTAAATAGGGTGCGTAAGACAAGGGAGCAAATGGGAACTTCAGTGAAGGGCGTAAATGGGGAGGTGATAACAAGTAGCGGTGATGTGAGAAGGAGATGGAATGAGTATTTTGAAGGTTTGTTGAATGTGTCTGATGACAGAGTGGCAGATATAGGGTGTTTTGGTCGAGGTGGTGTGCAAAGTGGGAGGGTTAGGGAAAATGATTTGGTAAACAGAGAAGAGGTAGTAAAAGCTTTGCGGAAGATGAAAGCCGGCAAGGCAGCAGGTTTGGATGGTATTGCAGTGGAATTTATTAAGAAAGGGGGGTGACTGTATTGTTGACTGGTTGGTAAGGTTATTTAATGTATGTATGACTCATGGTGAGGTGCCTGAGGATTGGCGGAATGCGTGCATAGTGCCATTGTACAAAGGCAAAGGGGATAAGAGTGAGTGCTCAAATTACAGAGGTATAAGTTTGTTGAGTATTCCTGGTAAATTATATGGGAGGGTATTGATTGAGAGGGTGAAGGCATGTACAGAGCATCAGATTGGGGAAGAGCAGTGCGGTTTCAGAAGTGGTAGAGGATGTGTGGATCAGGTGTTTGCTTTGAAGAATGTATGTGAGAAATACTTAGAAAAGCAAATGGATTTGTATGTAGCATTTATGGATCTGGAGAAGGCATATGATAGAGTTGATAGAGATGCTCTGTGGAAGGTATTAAGAATATATGGTGTGGGAGGCAAGTTGTTAGAAGCAGTGAAAAGTTTTTATCGAGGATGTAAGGCATGTGTACGTGTAGGAAGAGAGGAAAGTGATTGGTTCTCAGTGAATGTAGGTTTGCGGCAGGGGTGTGTGATGTCTCCATGGTTGTTTAATTTGTTTATGGATGGGGTTGTAAAGGAGGTAAATGCAAGAGTCCTGGAAAGAGGGGCAAGTATGAAGTCTGTTGGGGATGAGAGAGCTTGGGAAGTGAGTCAGTTGTTGTTCGCTGATGATACAGCGCTGGTGGCTGATTCATGTGAGAAACTGCAGAAGCTGGTGACTGAGTTTGGTAAAGTGTGTGGAAGAAGAAAGTTGAGAGTAAATGTGAATAAGAGCAAGGTTATTAGGTACAGTAGGGGTGAGGGTCAAGTCAATTGGGAGGTGAGTTTGAATGGAGAAAAACTGGAGGAAGTGAAGTGTTTTAGATATCTGGGAGTGGATCTGTCAGCGGATGGAACCATGGAAGCGGAAGTGGATCATAGGGTGGGGGAGGGGGCGAAAATTTTGGGAGCCTTGAAAAATGTGTGGAAGTCGAGAACATTATCTCGGAAAGCAAAAATGGGTATGTTTGAGGGAATAGTGGTTCCAACAATGCTGTATGGTTGCGAGGCGTGGGCTATGGATAGAGATGTGCGCAGGAGGATGGATGTGCTGGAAATGAGATGTTTGAGGACAATGTGTGGTGTGAGGTGGTTTGATCGAGTAAGTAACGTAAGGGTAAGAGAGATGTGTGGAAATAAAAAGAGCGTGGTTGAGAGAGCAGAAGAGGGTGTTTTGAAATGGTTTGGGCACATGGAGAGAATGAGTGAGGAGAGATTGACCAAGAGGATATATGTGTCGGAGGTGGAGGGAACGAGGAGAAGAGGGAGACCAAATTGGAGGTGGAAAGATGGAGTGAAAAAGATTTTGTGTGATCGGGGCCTGAACATGCAGGAGGGTGAAAGGAGGGCAAGAAATAGAGTGAATTGGAGTCATGTGGTATACAGGGGTTGACGTGCTGTCAGTGGATTGAAGCAAGGCATGTGAAGCGTCTGGGGTAAACCATGGAAAGCTGTGTAGGTATGTATATTTGCGTGTGTGGACGTGTGTATGTACATGTGTATGGGGGGGGGGGGTTGGGCCATTTCTTTCGTCTGTTTCCTTGCGCTACCTCGCAAACGCGGGAGACAGCGACAAAGTATAAAAAAAAAAAAAAAAAAAAAAAATATATATATATATATATATATATATATATATATATATATATATATATATATATATATATATATATATACTCACACACTTTTGCCTAAGTAGGTTCCCATCTTATCGACCCCAGGGAAGGATGAGCAGCTGGGTTAACTGTGCACTTACCGCCGCAACCATGATTCGAACCTATGCGCTCGACGCGAATGCGTCGTGGTCAGCAACGCTAAGCACTACACGAAACAGAGATACGACGCAGAGTTGGTAACCAAAGAACGACGACAAAGACACCAGCTGCGCAGACATAACAAAGACACCGACAGAAAACGAAGTAACAAATTGGGAAAAAAAGACAGACACAAAGATGACACAGATGAAGCCAGAGATCTGAACAGACAGATGACAAAGACACATGACAGACACTGCAGACAACAGACACGTTTGAAGAACATCTGCTTCCGATACAGACGCATACCGACAACAGCAGAGACAAAGACATATGCGGATGTGTAACAAAAGTAGACATACATGCCAGAGAGCGCAAATATGTATGGAAAAATATGGACACTCAGGTTGCGTTGAACAAGGACACTCGTGTGTGTGTGTTTGTGTGGGAGGCATTAGGTAACCTAACCAAACGAGGATATATTAATCATCACAGTGAAAAAGAGAAGATTCAGATACTGTCTGAAGGAAAAAGGAAATAATCCCCTAACCACGAGAGTATGACCCTTTGAGCACGAAGGTACGACCCCTTAAGCACGAATGTACGACCTTTTTGCACTACGGTACGACCCCTTGAACACGAAGGTACGATCTTTAAGCACGACGGCACGACCCTGTAGCGCGAAGTTTTGGCCATAAGCCCGACGACACGACCCTGTGACACAGGTTTTACCCTTAAGTACGACGACACGACCCTTGAGCACGACCGTGTGTCCCTTGAGCACGACCGAACGACCGCACTTCAGCACGACCCTTGGACGTGATGGCGTGACCTTTAACCTGACTCATTCGAGGTCAGGGTTAAAGGCCGCGGCCATCGCAACGTCGTGCAACAAGGGCATATGTGACGAATACATTCGCAAACGCGAAAAGGAAACAAGCACGAAGAAGGACACTGATTCTGTGGAACATTTGAGATCAACAAAGAAAGGCAGTCTAGTTAACAAGGTGTATTTGAAGCATGGAAAATACACAGACTGAAGCTAAGCTACAGACAGACACAGGGTCATAGATTGTGGTAGTTTCACACAATGAGGCAAAGCTGAAAATTTAGACAAAGACACTAACAGACAAAGACACTTGCGTACTTAAAAATGTCGACAGGCGCAAAGACACTTGAGAAACACAAAGGCATCGACAGAAATAAAGACATGGACTGACACAAGGACATCGGCCATACAAAGACATCGATAGAGACAAAGACATTGACTGAAAAAAGGACATCGGCACCACAAAGGGTTTGAGAAAAACAAAGACATGGATTAAGAAAAGGCATCGGCAGACAAAGACATCTATAGAAACGAAGACATCGACTGATAAAAGGACATTGGCCATACAAAGACATCGATAGAAACAAAGACATGAACTGAGACAAGGACATCAGCGACACAAAGAACTCGACAAAGACATAGATAGAAATAAGGACATCGGCAACACAAAGACATGGACTAAGAAGTACATCGATAAAAACAAATGCATATACTGAAACTGACATCGGCAACACAAAGACATCAACAGAAACAAAGACTTCGACTGAAAGATATCGACAGAAACAAAGACATTGACCAAGCAGATATTAACAGACACAAAAACATCTACAAACGCAAAGACTGAGAATACAAAAATAGTGATAGAAACAGAGACATCGACAGAAGCAAAGACATTGAGAGAAACAAAGAGATTGATAGACATATAGGCATCGACAGGCAAATGCATCGACAAAAACAAAAGTATCTACAAATACAAAGATAACGACAGAAACAAGGACATATACAGACACAAAGAAACTAAGAGACAGAGAGACATCAACAGATTCAGACTGACAGAAACAAAGACATGGACAGAAACAAATACGACGACAGAACAACAACCTCGACAGCTACAAAGACATTGACAGAAACACGGACATCAATAGACACAAATAAGCTTAGAGACACAAATGCATTGACGGGAACAAAGACAGCAACAGACGCAAAGAAAAAAAAACACACTGAGCACAACTCATTTGTATATGCAAACACAATGACTCCGACAAACAAAAACAGACACACTGACAAACACAAAGACTCTGACTGAATCAATGACGGGTGGCTCACAGTAAGATGCCGGCAAACAAAGGGACCTCAGGCAGATACAAAGGACACTGAGTGGCACAGAAACTAAGAGAAACATCGTGACATAGGATGGCATAGGCATGAACTGACACAGACACCGAGTAAGTCAGGGACTAACATGGCCACAGACTATGAAGGTCACACAGACTGACGGTCTCACAGACTGATTCAATCTGACTGATTTAAAATAGTCTCTCAGGCTTACTCCTCCAGACACTGACTGACTTAAAACAGCCTCTTAGACTTACTTCCCCAGTCACTAGCTGACGACAGACATTCCTCTCACGACTACAGGGAGGCCTAACCAAATACGGACGGGCGGAAACAAGACGGTTTTGGGCCAATATGGAAAGAATTAGATTCCCTTCTGCCGACCGACGTGACGTGGTATGAATCTTTCCAAGAGAGAGATAAACCCCAGAAGCTGTTGAAAACTACATTACGTTATCGATGAAAAGCTTCAGGACTGTGAACACAAAGGAACTAACTGACCTCTTTGAAGCAAGTAGACGAGGATAGATGGGCACATGTAGAAACATCTTCCATCACAGTGAAATGCGTCAAGTAAAACATGTATGTGGAAGATGTAAGAAGATCAGGAGACTACATGATGTAATTTCTAGTCGTGTAAGGCGAGGCTGTGGGTACTGGCGGCGCTTTGGCCTACATGGAGATGGTCGGTCATGTGAATTGTAAAGTTTGTGGCCAGAGATTTGGACACCAACTAGAACGCTATGTCTTAGAATGTGGAAATGATAGAGCCTTTTAGGGATAGGCATAAACAAGTCCTGTAAGACATGGCGCATCATCCCCATTGTTGACAAGTTGCCTGGAATTCTAAGATTGTACCCACTTCTTGCATCTAGTCGGCAAAACTTACCACATGAAGATTGTGAGACGGAAGATGTTGTTGCAATCCCTTGTTGGCTTATGTAATGAGCCAGTTTTGTGACAATTCACGTAATATTAACCCACTGGGGCCTGACGAAGACCCTTTGTGATCTCTGTATGTAATCCTCTTGCGCTACCGCTCACAGGATGAACATGGGCGGCACAATAAACTTGCCGGGGTTACCGCTACAGATCAGAACTCTACGATGAGACCTTTGAGTACGACTGTACGGCATATCAGCACGACGGTACGACCCTGGGTATGATGACTTAGGTCAGGTCATAAGGCTTAGGCCATCATACCCAAGGGTCGTTACGTCGTGCTTAGGAGTCGTATGGTCGTCCTTGTGAGGATAAGATTTCGAGTCAAACTTCAACAGAAACGCATTTTTTGTTTAATTTCCATTGAAATTGAATTATGCTTGGTACATTACAGTTGCTGTTGAGTTAATAGTATTGTTGACTTTACTTACTCTTGGCAGTGAAGGCAAAATATTTAGGAAATAGTAATAAAAAAAAAGACTTAATGACTCTCCATTTTCTTTGCTGGGAAATGGGAATGCAGTTTTTATCTTCTGGACAGATACAGATTCTCAGACATATACACCTAGATCAAGATATATAGAGACTTGCAGACATATACACAGACGAACAGGTATAAACGCTGTCGTTGAACAGACAGTCAGACATCGGGAGACGAAGAGCGATGATGAGGGTTCAAGATCCAAGACCCCGACGGAGGCGGGCCGGGTACATCCCTGGGCTGCAGGAGCCGCTGCAGGGGACCGTCTTGCACGGACTCGTCCCCTCGTAAAGTGCCCCCCACACGTCCGGGAGAGACGCTGGGTACAAAACTCCTGGAAATTATTGGTATTCAGTTGTATTCTGTGCCCGGGATCCATTAGCTGGATGATATGTGCACACAGGGAGAAGGAGAGAACTATGTCCTTCGTTGCCAACTGTATTTGAAGACTTATGAAGGATCAGATTCGCCACCTGAGTGTACTCTGAGACTGGAGCGAGTACATTTGTTTTGCAGTTATGTTTTATTTGACTTAGTGTACCTGTGCGTTGTGAGGGAATGTTGTCCATGAGTTTAAGGGTATCCTGGCCCATGGTTTAAGGGTATCCTGGCCCATGATTTAAGGGTATCGTGGCCTATGGTTTAAGGGTATCCTGGCTCCTGGTTTAAGGGTATCCTAGCCCATGATTTAAGGGTATCCTGGCTCATGGTTTAAGGGTGTGTTGTCTCATGGTTTGAGGGTTTTGTGTCTCATGGTTTTAGGACAATCTAGGCCATGGTGTGAGGGTATCTCGGTCCATGTCTCTAAGGTATCCTGCTCCATCGTCTGAGAGAGGCCATCCTGGGCCATGGTTTAATCAAGGATACCCTTCTTTATGATGTCCTAAGTTATGACCTGAAAGTAAACATTCTTCCATTAACTTTTTTTCTCTTGTTTCAGGTAAGGACGACGCCCAGGCGGAGGGCAAACGGGACGAACACTGGAGTTCGGACAGGTCAGTGGGTGAACGTTACTGATTTTGTTTTTCTTACGATGTCGAAGACTCTAGGTTCAAACTTAAGTCCTCTTCGAGACCAGGCTTTAGTTGAGAATTAGAAAAGGGCTAAGGAAATAGAGAAGTAAGGAGAGAAGAGGAAAAATACTCTTAAGAGTTTTAGAGCAAGTGGAAAACTTGCATTCAAAAACAGCTGAATCGTAGTTGTTGGGAAAGACATGAGACGGTAAACATCAAAGCTTCGCGGTGTTGGCAAAGAAACAGACATCGCACGGCTCACCTCCGAGTTGCCAAGGAATACTGAGTAATTATGGGACGCAGCGGCTTCACCCGTATTACGTGATCGAGCTAATGGTGGGGGACACACAGGCAGCCAGTCCTCAGGGGCATAAACCAATTGAAGAGCGAAAGAGGACCGACATTCCGGTTTGGGATAAGTGGCTCCAGTTTTAAGGTCCGTCTTGGAGAGTTGATAAGTCGAATTGCTTTGGACTTGAGTCTTAAGTCTGTAGAACTGCGAACGTTCCCGATGACACTGTGAGCAGTACTTCTTGCTAGGACGAATCAGTCTTTTGTATAATTGGAGCAACTGTTTGAAAGAGATGAATTTTCAGAAAGGAAACAGGACTCTCAGTGTAGTAGAAGCAGACGTAGCTATTTGTGTAACTTAGGGTTTCCATGATAGATAAGATGATAAGGCGATACCAAGTGGGATTACTGTGTTAAGTGTTGACTGTTATAGAGCCTCCGGAGGAGATAGGAAAGTTTTCAATGATCTCGAAAAGAGGAATGGGAAGAAGTTATGCTCTTAGAGGTGCTAAACTTTATTAGGTCGCTTACTGCCCCACTAGGAAATCTTGACCAAATCTGAGTTTAGAGGCAGCTGTGATGAGACGAGACGTAGATTGAGCAAGAGAGGGTTTGAAAGAAGTACGGACGCTAGTCGACAAGAGGATTCCTTGAAAATTCGATGAGGTAGCTACCCATCTGGTCCATATATGCACTTTGCTTATGTGCATAGAGAGAGAGAAGTTCATTTTGGATTGTATGCAAAGAGGCTTTTAGGATGAATAAGATGTACTTGAGTGAGTGAGGGAATGTTATAATAATCAGTGAACTTGAGTAGATAAGGGGACCAAAAAGAAGAGTTGTTTTTCTGATGAAGATGGACAGCTAGACCATCGTCTGAACTTAGAGATGAAGGATAGGTAGTGCCATGAAAGTTGTACGACAGGTTTGATCAAGAACTAGTAAACCTGCCAGTGGAATAATAAAAAAAAAAAAGACGAGAAATTGTCACACATCCTGTAAACAAAGGAACTCTTAACCTCACGAACTGCATGTTTGTTATGGTTTCGAGTGAGAAGGAGAGATAGATAGAAGTCGAGGATGGGTTTCTCCAGTTCCAGTATGCTTATCCCCCTCGGAACTCCTTCAAGCAGGATTGGCTGAACCACAGATCAAAAGGAGGAACAGAGCCGATATATGGCTCCAGTTCAGCAGTACCTCTGTCTCAGTTCAGGCAGAAGTACCGCTCGAGGACAGGCAGTCATCTTCCCTAGGAGAGTAATATATATATCATACATATTCACTATTTCCCGATTTAGCGAGGTAGCGTTAACAACAGAGGACTGAACCTAAGAGGGCAAATCCTCACTTGGCCTCCATCTCTGTTCCATCTTCTTGGATATATAAGAACGGGAGGGGAGAATTTCCAGCCCCCTGCCTCCTCCCCCTTTTAGTCGCTTTTTACGACACGTAGGGAATACGTGGGAAGTAATGTATATATATATATATATATATATATATATATATATATATATATATATATATATATATATATATATATATTCTTTTTTTTTTTTTTGCTTTGTCGCTGTCTCCCGCGTTTGCGAGGTAGCGCAAGGAAACAGACGAAAGAAATGGCCCAACCCACCCCCATACACATGTATATACATACGTCCACACACGCAAACATACATACCTACACAGCTTTCCATGGTTTACCCCAGACGCTTCACATGCCCTGCTTCAATCCACTGACAGCACGTCAACCCCGGTATACCACATCGATCCAATTCACTCTATTCCTTGCCCTCCTTTCACCCTCCTGCATGTTCAGGCCCCGATCACGCAAAATCTTTTTCACTCCATCTTTCCACCTCCAATTTGGTCTCCCACTTCTCCTCGTTCCCTCCACCTCCGACACGTATATCCTCTTGGTCAATCTTTCCTCACTCATTTTCTCCATGTGCCCAAACCATTTCAAAACACCCTCTTCTGCTCTCTCAACCACGCTCTTTTTATTTCCACACATCTCTCTTACCCTTACGTTATTTACTCGATCAAACCACCTCACACCACACATTGTCCTCAAACATCTCATTTCCAGCACATCCACCCTCCTGCGCACAACTCTATCCATAGCCCACGCCTCGCAACCATACAAAATTGTTGGAACCACTATTCCTTCAAACATACCCATTTTTGCTTTCCGAGATAATGTTCTCGACTTCCACACATTCTTCAAGGCTCCCAGGATTTTCGCCCCCTCCCCCACCCTATGATCCACTTCCGCTTCCATGGTTCCATCCGCTGCCAGATCCACTCCCAGATATCTAAAACACTTTACTTCCTCCAGTTTTTCTCCATTCAAACTTACCTCCCAATTGACTTGACCCTCAACCCTACTGTACCTAATAACCTTGCTCTTATTCACATTTACTCTTAACTTTCTTCTTTCACACACTTTACCAAACTCAGTCACCAGCTTCTGCAGTTTCTCACATGAATCAGCCACCAGCGTTGTATCATCAGCGAACAACAACTGACTCACTTCCCAAGCTCTCTCATCCCCAACAGACTTCATACTTGCCCCTCTTTCCAAAACTCTTGCATTCACCTCCCTAACAACCCCATCCATAAACAAATTAAACAGCCATGAAGACATCACACACCCCTGCCGCAAACCTACATTCACTGATATATATATATATATATATATATATATATATATATATATATATATATATATATATATATATATATAATTTTCATAAGTTACTCCAGTCAAGATAAATGATGTACTTATACTGATATTTACGAATGGCAGTTGGGAGGCAGGTACAGTGTGCAGGGAGACAAGATTGCCAGCGTGAAGGACAGAAGATTGATTCGGATGGTGTGTTGTGGATAAGCTATATCCCACATATCTCCTCGGCAATTACGAAAGCTGCGGGACACGTGTCGTGACTGTGCAATCGCGAACTGTTTGTTTATGTTTTGCCGGATGCTTACAGAAAACACGAATTTTTTTTTCTTGTTCGGAAATACCCGCATTCTCTGATATCCGATAATGAAACGATGTCATTTCATTATTCTGGGCCAAAAGGAATATAGATAAAACGATGCATGATATATATATATATATATATATATATATATATATATATATATATATATATATATATATATATATATATATATATTCTTTTCTTTCAAACTATTCGCCATTTCCCGCGTTATCGAGGTAGCGTTAAGAACAGAGAACTGGGCCTTTGAGGGAATATCCTCACCTGGCCCCCTTCTCTGTTCCTTCTTTTGGAAAAAAAAAAAAAAATGAGAGGGGAGGATTTCCAGCCCCCTGTTCCCTCCCCTTTTAGTCGCCTTCTACGTCACGCAGGGAATACGTGGGAAGTATATATATATATATATATATATATATATATATATATATATATATATATATATATATATATACATAAATATATATTTTATTTTTTATTTTGCTTTGTCGCTGTCTCCCGCGTTAGCGAGGTATCGCAAAGAAACAGACGAAAGAAATGGCCCAACCCACCCACATACGCATGTATATACATACACGTCCACACACGCAAATATACATACCTATACATCTCAATGTACACATATATATACACACACAGACATATACATATATACACATGTACATAATTCATACTGTCTGCCTTTATTTATTCCCATCGCCACCTCGCCACACATGGAATAACAACCCCCTCCCCCCTCATGTGTGCGAGGTAGGGCTAGGAAAAGACAGCAAAGGCCCTATTCGTTCACACTCAGTCTCTAGCTGTCATGTAATAATGCACCGAAACCACAGCTCCCTTTCCACATCCAGGCCCCACAGAATCACAATTTTGCGCGTGATCAAGTATATTCTTAAGAGTCCACGGGGGAAATGAGACACGATAAGTTCCCAAGTGCACTTTCGTGTAATAATCACTTCATCGGGGGAGACACAAGAGAGAAATATAACAGTCAGTTGATATACAACGAAGAGACGTAGTTATGACGCCATTTGGTAAACATAAGCAACATAGATATAGTATAAGAACGGGACAAGAATCTAATGCCTTGTTTAATCACGATGAAAACTATGATCAATATATTGACTGGAGTAATGCCATCTCAGTTATTAACTCTGACTCTGTTGCCACGAGAAATATCATTGAATCTTATATTGGTAAATGCACAAAGAATTAAAATGTTAATATTAGTGATGGTTTATGCCAGTTGGATAACTTCATTGTTGACAAAATTTGTAAAATAATAAGTTTATGATACGCTCGTTGTCTGTCTTGGACAATCGCATGATTGCCAAATGGCGTCCTAGCTACGTCTCTTCGTTATGTATCATCTGACTGTTTTATTTCTTGTGTCTCCTCTGATGATATGAGTATTACACGAAAGTGCACTTTGGAATTTATCGTGTTTCATTTTTCCCGTGGACTCTTAAGAATATATATATATATTTATGGTGTGGGAGGCAAGTTGTTAGAAGAAGTGAAAAGTTTTTATTGAGGATGTAAGGCATGCGTACGTGTAGGAAGAGAGGAAAGTGATTGGTTCCCAGTGAATGTTGGTTTGCGGCAGGGGTGCGTGATGTCTCCATGGTTGTTTAATTTGTTTATGGATGGGGTTAGGGAGGTGAATGCAAGAGTTTTGGAAAGAGGGGCAAGTATGCAGTCTGTTGTGGATGAGAGATCTTGAGAAGTAAGTCAGTTGTTATTCGCTGATGATAAAGCGCTGGTGGCTGATTCGGGTGAGAAACTGCTGAAGCTGGTGACTGAGTTTGGTAAAGTGTGTGAAAGAAGAAAGCTGAGAGTAACCGTGAATAAGAGCAAGGTTATTAGGTACAGTAGGGTTGACGGACAGTCAATTGAGAGGTAAGTTTGAATTGAAAAAAACGGAGGAAGTGAAGTGTTTTAGATATCTGGGAATGGATTTGGCAGCGGATGGAACCATGGAAGCGGAAGTGAATCATAGGGTGGGGGAGGGGGCGAAAGTGCTGGGAGCGTTGAAAAATGTGTAGAAGTCGAGAACGTTATCTTGGAAAGCAAAAATGGGTATGTTTGAAGGAATAGTGGTTCCAACAATGTTATATGGTTGCGAGGCGTGGGCTGTGGATAGAGTTGTGCGGAGGAGGGTAGATGTGCTGGAAATGAGATGTTTGAGGACTATATGTGGTGTGAGGTGGTTTGATCGAGTAATTAATGAAAGGGCAAGAGAGATGTGTGGTAATAAAAAGAGTGTGGTTGAGAGAGCAGAAGAGGGTGTTTTGAAATGGTTTGGTCACATGGAGAGAATGAGAGGAAAGATTGACAAAGAGGATATATGTGTCAGAGGTGGAGCGAACGAGGAGAAGTGGGAGACCAAATTGGAGGTGGAAAGATGGAGTGAAAAAGATTTTGAGTGATCGGGGCCTGAACATTCAGGAGGGTGAAGGGCGTGCAAGGAATAGAGTGAATTGGAACGATGTGGTATACCGGGGTCGACGTGCTGTCAATGGATTGAACCAGGCCATGTGAAGCGTCTGGGGTAAACCATTGAAAGTTTTGTGGGGCCTGGATGTGGAAAAGGAGCTGTGGTTTCGGTGCATCATACATGACAGCTAGAGACTGAGTGTGAACTAATGTGGCCTTTGTTGTCTTTTCCTAACGCTACCTCGCGGGGGTAGGGGGTTGTCATTTCATGTGTGGCGGGTTGGCGACGGGAATGAATAAGGGAAGACAGCATGAATTATGTACATGTACATATATGTATATGTCTGTGTGTATATATATGTATACGTTGAAATGTATAGGTATGTATGTGTACGTGTGTGGACATGTGTACATGTGTAAATGTGTGTGTGTGTGTGGGTGGGTTGGGCCATTCTTTCATCTGTTTCCTTGCGCTACCTCGCTAACGCGGGAGACAGCGACAAAGTATAATATATATATAAATATATATATATATATATATATATATATATATATATATATATATATATATATATATATATATATATTTTTTTTTTTTTTTTTTTTTTTCATACTATCCGCCATTTCCCGCGACAGCGAGGTAGCGTTAAGAACAGAGGACTGGGCCTTTGAGGAAATATCCTCACCTGGCCCTCTTCTCTGTTCCTTCTTTTGGAAAATTATATATATATATTTTTTTTTTTTTTTTTTATACTTTGTCGCTGTCTCCCGCGTTTGCGAGGTAGCGCAAGGAAACAGACGAAAGAAATGGCCCAACCCCCCCCATACACATGTATATACATACGTCCACACACGCAAATATACATACCTACACAGCTTTCCATGGTTTACCCCAGACGCTTCACATGCCTTGATTCAATCCACTGACAGCACGTCAACCCCGGTATACCACATCGCTCCAATTCACTCTATTCCTTGCCCTCCTTTCACCCTCCTGCATGTTCAGGCCCCGATCACACAAAATCTTTTTCACTCCATCTTTCCACCTCCAATTTGGTCTCCCTCTTCTCCTTGCTCCCTCCACCTCCGACACATATATCCTCTTGGTCAATATATATATATATATATATATATATATATATATATATATATATATATATATATATATATATATATATATATATATATATATATATAATACATATATATATATATATATATATATATATATATATATATATATATATATATATATATATTTTTTTTTTTTTTTTTTTATACTTTGTCGCTGTCTCCCGCGTTTGCGAGGTAGCGCAAGGAAACAGACGAAAGAAATGGCCCAACCCCCCCCCATACACATGTACATACACACGTCCACACACGCAAATATACATACCTACACAGCTTTCCATGGTTTACCCCGGACGCTTCACATGCCTTGATTCAATCCACTGACAGCACGTCAACCCCTGTATACCACATCGCTCCAATTCACTCTATTCCTTGCCCTCCTTTCACCCTCCTGCATGTTCAGGCCCCGATCACACAAAATCCTTTTCACTCCATCTTTCCACCTCCAATTTGGTCTCCCTCTTCTCCTCGTTCCCTCCACCTCCGACACATATATCCTCTTGGTCAATCTTTCCTCACTCATTCTCTCCATGTGCCCAAACCATTTCAAAACACCCTCTTCTGCTCTCTCAACCACGCTCTTTTTATTTCCACACATCTCTCTTACCCTTACGTTACTTACTCGATCAAACCACCTCACACCACACATTGTCCTCAAACATCTCATTTCCAGCACATCCATCCTCCTGCGCACAACTCTATCCATAGCCCACGCCTCGCAACCATACAACATTGTTGGAACTACTATTCCTTCAAACATACCCATTTTTGCTTTCCGGGATAATGTTCTCGACTTCCACACATTTTTCAAGGCTCCCAAAATTTTCGCCCCCTCCCCCACCCTATGATCCACTTCCGCTTCCATGGTTCCATCCGCTGACAGATCCACTCCCAGATATCTAAAACACTTCACTTCCTCCAGTTTTTCTCCATTCAAACTCACCTCCCAATTGACTTGACCCTCAACCCTACTGTACCTAATAACCTTGCTCTTATTCACATTTACTCTTAACTTTCTTCTTCCACACACTTTACCAAACTCCGTCACCAGCTTCTGCAGTTTCTCACATGAATCCGCCACCAGCGCTGTATCATCAGCGAACAACAACTGACTCACTTCCCAAGCTCTCTCATCCCCAACAGACTTCATACTTGCCCCTCTTTCCAAGACTCTTGCATTTACCTCCCTAACAACCCCATCCATAAACAAATTAAACAACCATGGAGACATCACACACCCCTGCCGCAAACCTACATTCACTGAGAACCAATCACTTTCCTCTCTTCCTACACGTACACATGCCTTACATCCTCGATAAAAACTTTTCACTGCTTCTAACAACTTGCCTCCCACACCATATATTCTTAATACCTTCCACAGAGCATCTCTATCAACTCTATCATATGCCTTCTCCAGATCCATAAATGCTACATACAAATCCATTTGCTTTTCTAAGTATTTCTCGCATACATTCTTCAAAGCAAACACCTGATCCACACATCCTCTACCACTTCTGAAACCACACTGTTCTGGAAGGAGGTAAATAGGGTGCGTAAGACAAGGGAGCAAATGGGAACTTCAGTGAAGGGCGTAAATGGGGAGGTGATAACAAGTAGTGGTGATGTGAGAAGGAGATGGAATGAGTATTTTGAAGGTTTGTTGAATGTGTCTGATGACAGAGTGGCAGATATAGGGTGTTTGGGTCGAGGTGGTGTGCAAAGTGAGAGGGTTAGGGAAAATGATTTGGTAAACAGAGAGGAGGTAGTAAAAGCTTTGCGGAAGATGAAAGCCGGCAAGGCAGCAGGTTTGGATGGTATTGCAGTGGAATTTATTAAAAAAGGGGGTGACTGTATTGTTGACTGGTTGGTAAGGTTATTTAATGTATGTATGACTCATGGTGAGGTGCCTGAGGATTGGCGGAATGCGTGCATAGTGCCATTGTACAAAGGCAAAGGGGATAAGAGTGAGTGCTCAAATTACAGAGGTATAAGTTTGTTGAGTATTCCTGGTAAATTATATGGGAGAGTATTGATTGAGAGGGTGAAGGCATGTACAGAGCATATATATATATATATATATATATATATATATATATATATATATATATATATATATATATATATATATATATATATATAAATACATATATATATATATATATATATATATATATATATATATATATATATATATATATATATATATATATATATATATATATATATATATCTTATTTTTATTTATTATTATACTTTGTCGCTGTCTCCCGCGTTTGCGAGGTAGCGCAAGGAAACAGACGAAAGAAATGGCCCCACCCCCCCCCCCCCATACACATGTATATACATACGTCCACACACGCAAATATACATACCCACACAGCTTTCCATGGTTTACCCCAGACGCTTCACATGCCTTGCTTCAATCCACTGACAGCACGTTAACCCCGGTATACCACATCGCTCCAATTCACTCTATTCCTTGCCCTCCTTTCACCCTCCTGCATGTTCAGGCCCCGATCACACAAAATCTTTTTCACTCCATCTTTCCACCTCCAATTTGGTCTCCCTCTTCTCCTTGTTCCCTCCACCTCCGACATATATATATATATATATATATATATATATATATATATATATATATATATATATATATATATATATATATATATATATATTTTTTTTTTTTTTTTTTTTTTCTTCTTTCAAACTATTCGCCATTTCCCGCGTTAGCGAGGTAGCGTTAAGAACAGAGAACTGGGCCTTTGAGGGAATATCTTTATCTGGCCCCCTTCTCTGTTCCTTCTTTTGGAAAATTAAAAAAAAAAAAAAAAAAAAACGAGAGGGGAGGATTTCCAACCACCCGCTCCCTTCCCCTTTAGTCGCCTTCTACGACACGCAGGGAATACGTGGGAAGTATTCTTTCTCCCCTATCCCCAGTGTGGGCGTTTATGTATATACCTGTGTATCCACATACAGTGGTGAGAAGGGCCATTTCTCGTCTGTTTCCTTGCGCTACCTCGCTTACGCGGGGGACGGCGATGAAGTATAATATATATATATATATATATTTATATATATATATATATATATATATATATATATATATATATATATGATAATAGTAAAGAAAAAAATACATTAAAGCATTTCCCATAGACATCACAGACACGTGGAAATATGAACGAAAGTTGAATATATTCTGTGAATCACTACGAAAGTATGATATCACTCGGGCGTAAGATTCCGAGAATTCAGCAGGTAAATAGCGGGGCGACACAATTAGCGGCTACACTGCCAGGTAGAGGAGGGACCAGTGGCGTGGTTTGTCCGCGTATCACATCCGGCCGCTTGGCGTGCCAGCGGCGTGACACAGCCACACCCAACACATTTCCGGCACCACCCGGGTGTGGCTGCTGGTGCGAGTGGTCAGCAGATGGAGCGTTGATGCCGGGGAAGGTCATCAGTGGGTTGTTGATGTCGGGGAAGGTCATCAGTGGGTTGTTGATGTCGGAGAAGGTCATCAGTGGGTTGTTGATGTCGGGGAAGGTCATCAGTGGGTTGTTGATGTCGGGGAAGGTCATCAGTGGGTTGTTGATGTCGGGGAAGGTCATCAGTGGGTTGTTGATGTCGGGGAAGGTCATCAGTGGGTTGTTGATGTCGGAGAAGGTCATCAGTGGGTTGTTGATGTCGGGGAAGGTCATCAGTGGGTTGTTGATGTCGGGGAAGGTCATCAGTGGGTTGTTGATGTCGGGGAAGGTCATCAGTGGGTTGTTGATGTCGGGGAAGGTCATCAGGAGGTTGTTGATGCCGGGGAAGGTCATCAGTAGGTTGTTGATGCCGGGGAAGGTCATCAGTGGGTTGTTGATGCCGGGGAAGGTCATCAGTAGGTTGTTGATGTCGGGGAAGGTCATCAGTGGGTTGTTGATGTCGGGGAAGGTCATCAGTGGGTTGTTGATGCCGGGAAGGTCATCAGGAGGTTGTTGATGCCAAGGAAGGTCATCAGTTGTTGATGCCGGGGAAGGTCATCAATAGATTATTGGTGCAATTGTGGGTCAACAGCAGGCTGTTGATGCCGGATGGTCATCAATAGGTTGTTGATGCCGGAGAAGGCCATCATTAGGTTGTTGATGCCAGGGAAGGTCGTCAATTGGCTATTGATGCCGGATGGTCATCAATAGGCCATTGGTGCCGGGGTGGTAAATAAGTAGGCTTATAGTGATGGGGAAGGTTATCAATAGGCTGTTGATGCCGGGATGAACATCAATAGGCTGTTGATGCCGGGGTGGTTCTCGGTATGCTATTGATGATTCCACCGAGTATGAGACTCATGGTGGTGAATTGAGTGTGTCTTGGTAGCAAGATGATGATGTCTTTCTTGATGTGGTCAACGTTGTGCAAGAGTGGGGTCGAGTGTGTGTGTGTGTGTGTGGGTGGGTAGAGTGTGTGGGTGTAAAGGGAGAGTGAGTGTGGGAGAGGGTTTGTTTGTGTGTGTGTGTGTGTGTGTGTGTGTGTTGGATACTCCTGCTGGAGTCTTCACTGAACACAGTTATCAACAGCGTCACCACCCACCGCAGGAAGACCTTGGCGGGCGCCAGCGGCCGCCACCAAGGCCGCAGCCAGGCCAGCGTGACTCCCTCACCGCATCTTGAAGGTGGCCCCCACCGCCACACCACACTTCTCTGATGATTGTCTCAATACAGCAGACCTGTGTTTTGTGAGACTTGCTCTAGTAGATTAGCTCCCTCTTTCACTTTTCCAAGAAGTAAGACGACTTCGCTTATTTGTCCCGGGGATGTAAGTGTGAATTTCCAGTGTCCCTTACAGTCTAGTGTTTAACCCCACCAGGAAAAAAGTGCTAACCCCCATGAACACGAGGATGCAACCCTTAGGTATGATGGTATGGTATTTGATCCAACCATTAAGCGTCAGGTCAAAGGTCAGTGGTGTCAAGGGTGTATTGAAGACGCGTTTGTTGGGGTGGAGTGGAGAGGTGTTTGTCCACGGTGAAGTGAATTTACGTTTATCGAGGGGTAGTGAAGATGCGTTTGGTTGTGTCTCCCTCTACATGATTGCGATTCATGGTGGAGAGGAAGGCATGCTGTATTAGCACGCGCATGTTGCCGTTTTTAGTTATAGTTTTCCTCCATTTTCTGTGTTTCTTTATATTTTTTGATTGTTGTAGTCACGGAGGAAAGCGCCCATCCGGGCTAGGCTGTAAATGACTATAAATAAAGAGAAATTGGCGAAAAAGAAGAAACTATAATAATAGTTTTGTAGGAACTGGAAACATCTTTCAAAAGCGACAGGTTGTAGTTATTAGGAAAGACATGGGAAAGTAGGAAGTTCCAAAAAATAGCAGTGAAACGAAAGAAATAGACATCACAACGGCCTACCCTGACTTTGCTACCGGCCACACCGTGTCTTGCTGAGTACTACGTGGTTTGACTAATGGCGGCAGCGCACAAACAGCCAGTTCATACGAGCAGAACCCAAAGTAATATCTAGAGAAGAACGAAAGAGAACCAGCACTGCTACGTAGGCAGAAGCGGTCAAGTTTTCAAGTGAATTTGGAAAAGTTGATAAGTTGGATTGTTTTGAGCTTTGCTCCGTTTTGTATGTAGATTTAAAACCTCCCATAATATGAGAGATGCCTGCCATTCAGGAACGAATCAGTCTATTGTATTTATGGAGCAAATTTTCAGAAGAGGAAAACATTTGCGCATCTGAACAGATCTCCCCCAGTTTCAGAAAAACAGACTTAGCTCCAGTATTTGTGTACTGTGGGGTGTCCAACATGTATCAGATATTACGATGATACTATGTGTGTTTGTCATAAGCAGTGGTGTAATTATAGGCCTTTGAGAGGAAAACGGAATGTTATGAGTGGGTTTTAGATGGAAAAATGGGAAGAAACTGTGATTTAGAGGCGTTATACTTAACGAGGTTGTGCTTGCCTCACTGAGAATCCCTGATCGAATCTGAGTTTACATAGATGATGGTGACGAGACGAGGCGAAGGTGGAGTAACTGAGGATGGAACAGATAAGAAAGAAGTGGAGATATGTAGTGATGAGTAGTCAGCATTCGGTTATACGTTGAAGGAAGGATATCCCTGTTAGAAATAGGAATAAGTGTAGGAGGAAGGAGGGAAACCTGTGAGAACACTCCGCTGATGATGGTGGCAGAGAGAGAGAGAGAGAGAGAGAGAGAGAGAGAGAGAGAGAGAGAGAGAGAGAGAGAGAGAGAGAGGCTGCTGATCCATTTGCAGCAGCGGAGATAGAGCGGCTGGTGAGGAGATTAGAGGTGAGGGAATAGAGTGAAGGAGGAAAGCCAGAAGAGGGATGATTAGAGAGAAGATCCCGATACCACACTATACCGGAAGCTTTCTGTATATCAGGAGCTACGACAGAGGTAGTTCCCTAAAGTCTCCCGAAGAAGATGAAGATGAAGTGACGTAGGACAGGGTATCATCGATGGATCCCAGCCTTGCGGAAGCCATACTGAAGGCCAGAGAAGAGATTGTGAGGTGCAATATGCCTAAGGGTATGGAAGTTGAGGAGAGATCTGAAGACTGGTGACACAGTAGGAGTCAGAGCGATAGGACTGCAGTTGGATGGGTTAGAACGGTCGCCTTCTTTTGGGACAGACTATACTATTGCATGGTTCCCTGTAGCCTTTCTCTCCTCTCCATGTGTTTACCTGTAGCAGTCCTTGATCTTCATGATGTTCCCATATGGTCCTTCTTTTTTAATCATGTATTTCCCTGGAGCCCAGCTTTCATAAGTTTATGATTTTTTTTTTTAATCCATTTCTCTCTCCTTCTCTCTCTTGTTCTCTTCTCGTATGCTGAATGCTGTGTGTTTGTGTGTGTGTGTGTGTGTGTGTGTGTGTGTGTGTGTGTGTGTGTGTGTGTGTGTGTGTGTGTGTGTGTGTATTACCGCACACCCAGTGGCCTGGGGAGGTGGGGGATGCTATTTGCACTGTATCCAAGTTACTGGAGAGGGAGGGGGGGCTGTGTGTAGTAAACCGGATAGTTTATAGCGTACAACAAAACTGCGAAATTCTTTGTCACACACAGACATCTACGAGTTTGATAACAGAATCGTGTCAGCAAGACCGCTGCACGAGGATAAGTGGCCCTGGCCAGCCTGCACAGATTGTGACACTCCCCTGAGGCTCGAGAATTACACCTAGTGAAGACTACGATCCTACACGTCCTAATCTACTCCCCTGTACCCACGTATCTCGTCTCCACATCACGCTTGCTGAGGCTACGGAGGATACAGAATAAGGCCGTACGACTCGTCACCAACGACACTTACCAGTCTCCAGTGAGACGTACGTACCCCAACATCGAAAGCATCGTTGAACGTCATGAAGGAACCAGAGATTGAACCAACCAGTACATGCAGAGGGGTAGGGGTACAAGCGGTCTGGCAGAAATAGAAGGACAACGGTGACACGACCTTTACAAAACATCTCCGACCTTGAGAACAGCACCCTCGTGGATCACCTTTGGTTCCCACGGAGATTCAGTGCAGTAAGAGAGGCTCCAGCCGTCCATCAGTGTACACAATGTACAGTGCTGTCAATGTACACAATGTACAGTGCTATCAATGTACACAATGTACAGTGCTATCAATGTACACAATGTACAGTGCTATCAATGTACACAATGTACAGTGCTGTCAATGTACACAATGTACAGTGCTATCAATGTACACAATGTACAGTGCTGTCAATGTTCACAATGTACAGTGCTGTCAATGTACACAATGTACAGTGCTATCAATGCACACAATGTACAGTGCTATCAATGTACACAATGTACAGTGCTGTCAATGTACACAATGTACAGTGCTATCAATGTACACAATGTACAGTGCTATCAATGTACACAATGTACAGTGCTGTCAATGTTCACAATGTACAGTGCTGTCAATGTATACAATATACAGTGCTATCAATGTACACAGTGTACAGTACTATCAATGTACACAATGTACAGTGCTATCAGTGTACACAATGTACAGTGCTAAGCTGCTTGACGTGGTTCATTTCCCTCACCAAACCAACAAACAACAGCGTCACTGCACACACACACACACACACACACACACACACACACACACACACACACCCTAGTCTGCCGGCGGTATATTATTAAGTAACAAATATACAGAAGCTAAATGGTGAACGACCCATGATCAAAAAGTAGCAATCCTCAAATTGCCCATATTGAAGAGCAAGTGCCATCGTGACTAGACTCCGAATTGGACATCCTCACCACACCCATAGCTACTTGGAAGTCAAGCGGTGGAGAAAGACAGGTCCCCCTACTCTCACACCTGTCACTCTGATTTGACAATAAAACTCATTTTAATGGATACACATTTTTTTTCTATCGAGAGCGGAGAGCAAATTCATTGCATGGCAGGTCCAGGTTTTGAATTGCTCTGTGACGACTGTCATATTGACAGGTTAATGGAATTTTTAAAGCAAATTAATTTTTATAAATTTAAACGATATATATATATATATATATATATATATATATATATATATATATATATATATATATATATATATATATATATATATATTTTTTTTTTTTTTTTTTTTTTTTTTTTTTTTTTTGTCGCTGTCTCCCACGTTTGCGAGGTAGCGCAAGGAAACAGACGAAAGAAATGGCCCAACCCACCCCCATACACATGCCTTGATTCAATCCACTGACAGCACGTCAACCCCGGTATACCACATCGCTCCAATTCACTCTATTCTTTGCCCTCCTTTCACCCTCCTGCATGTTCAGGCCCCGATCACACAAAATCTTTTTCACTCCATCTTTCCACCTCCAATTTGGTCTCCCTCTTCTCCTCGTTCCCTCCACCTCCGACACATATATCCTCTTGGTCAATCTTTCCTCACTCATTCTCTCCATGTGACCAAACCATTTCAAAACACCCTCTTCTGCTCTCTCAACCACGCTCTTTTTATTTCCACACATCTCTCTTACCCTTACGTTACTTACTCGATCAAACCACCTCACACCACACATTGTCCTCAAACATCTCATTTCCAGCACATTCATCCTCCTGCGCACAACTCTATCCATAGTCCACGCCTCGCAACCATACAACATTGTTGGAATCACTATTCCTTCAAACATACCCATTTTTGCTTTCCGAGATAATGTTCTCGACTTCCACACATTCTTCAAGGCTCCCAGAATTTTCGCCCCCTCCCCCACCCTATGATCCACTTCCGCTTCCATGGTTCCATCCGCTGCCAGATCCACTTCCAGATATCTAAAACACTTCACTTCCTCCAGTTTTTCTCCATTCAAACTCACCTCCCAATTGAATTGACCCTCAACCCTACTGTACCTAATAACCTTGCTCTTATTCACATTTACTCTTAACTTTCTTCTTTCACACACTTTACCAAACTCAGTCACCAGCTTCTGCAGTTTCTCACATGAATCAGCCACCAGCGCTGTATCATCAGCGAACAACAACTGACTCACTTCCCAAGCTCTCTCATCCCCAACAGATTTCATACCTGCCCCTCTTTCCAAAACTCTTGCATTCACCCCCCTAACAACCCCATCCATAAACAAATTAAACAACCATTGAGACATCACACACCCCTGCCGCAAACCTACATTCACTGAGAACCAATCACTTTCCTCTCTTCGTACACGTACACATGCCTTACATCCTCAATAAAAACTTTTCACTGCTTCTAACAACTTGCCTCCCACACCATATATTCTTAATACCTTCCACAGAGCATCTCTATCAACTCTATCATATGCCTTCTCCAGATCCATAAATGCTACATACAAATCCATTTGCTTTTCTAAGTATTTCTCACATACATTCTTCAAAGCAAACACCTGATCCACACATCCTCTACCACTTCTGAAACCACACTGCTCTTCCCCAATCTGATGCTCTGTACATGCCTTCACCCTCTCAATCAATACCCTCCCATATAATTTGCCAGGAATACTCAACAAACTTATACCTCTGTAATTTGAGCACTCACTCTTATCCCCTTTGCCTTTGTACAATGGCACTATGCACGCATTCCGCCAATCCTCAGGCACCTCACCATGAGTCATACATACATTAAATAACCTTACCAACCAGTCAACAATACAGTCACCCCCTTTTTTAATAAATTCCACTGCAATACCATCCAAACCTGCTGCCTTGCCGGCTTTCACCTTCCGCAAAGCTTTTACTACCTCTTCTCTGTTTACCAACTCATTTTCCCTAACCCTCGCACTTTGCACACCACCTCGACCAAAACACCCTATATCTGCCACTCTATCATCAAACACATTCAACAAACCTTCAAAATACTCACTCCATCTCCTTCTCACATCACCACTACTTGTTATCACCTCCCCATATGCGCCCTTCACTGAAGTTCCCATTTGCTCCCTTGTCTTACGCACTTTATTTACCTCCTTCCAGAACATCTTTTTATTCTCCCTAAAATTTAATGATACTCTCTCACCCCAACTCTCATTTGCCCTTATATAGAAGTCCCGTCAGTGTTTGGAAGGGAGGATGATTTGAGGAGTCATGCTGTACCATGTACAGCATGACTCCTCACCATGTACTGTATCACTGATAGTGGCCGTGGGGTACTGACCATAGCCTCCGTCTGTATCATCATTCTCTCCTGCCTCCTCTTACTCCTCACTCCCCTCTCTGTTGCCTCTCACTTTCTCGTGTGTACCGCACATAGCCCACAGCTGCTCTCCCTTCCCTCCCTTCCCCACATTCCTCCTGTCCCTCTTCCCCTCACGTGGGTCCAGGCGTCATCCGCGTATGCCTCAGTCATCGCCCCGGCCAGGCAGCTAGTGCTGGCTGCCTGCCCCATGTCGGGCGTTGCCCCCGGGAACGTCCGTGGCCGTGACCGTGGTGGTGACGGGGGGCAGCGGCCTCTGCTGCGACACACTGGCACTCTGGCGTGGTCGCACGCCCGGTATTTCGGGTGCATACTAGTCTATTGCCGCGGTCAGGTATCGTAGCTCCTCTCCAAGAATCAGTCTGCTTCGTCCATTCCTCTTTGTCATAGGGTTGGTAGCCGTGGTGACACGGGGCGTGAGAAGTGGTCGTGACCTCCGTGACATATTTTGGACGTCTGGGAAGGTCAGTGCACCGTGTAAAAACAGGACACTGAGGGCGTGGGCTGCTGCTACCAGCAAGGGCTGCCAAGAACTCGTTAACAAGGTGCCAGCCTCTCCACTCCGCCCTACCAGCGACATACACATGACCTTCGTCTGCCGTAGACGTCACTGATCCGTGACCCACATGTGCCATTGACGTCACTGATCCGTGACCCACATGTGCCAGTGACGTCGCTGATCCTTGACCTCGTCTGCTATAGTCGTGGCTGAGACATGACCTTCATATGTCGTAGACGTCACTAGTGGGTGGTGACCTTCGTCTGCCATTGACTTCTCAGGTGCATGACCTTTGCTTGCCATGCGCGTCATGGAGAATTGACCTTTCTCTACCGTGTGCGTTTCAGGTACTCTGACCCACACCTGCCGTGCATGTCGCCAACACATGCTCCTGGCCTGCAGTCCACGCCACCAACGCATTGCTTGTGCCTGCTGTGCACGTCATCAACACATGACTCGCACATGTTATGTGCGTCACCAATACATGACTCCCATCACCCGTACACGTCACCAACACATGACTTGCCTGCTGAGTGCATCACCAGCACATAGACCTCATCAGCCATATACGTCACCAACACACGACGCTTGGCTACTGTGGACGTCACCAGCGCATGACCTTTGCCTGATATGTGCGTCACCTTCAGTATGACTCGCGTCTCTGGCTCATACTAGCGTGTAGCACGAGTGTTCTGTTACCTGAAATAGGCAGCCAAACCTCTAGTGCCACAGGCTAGAGGGGTTGTTAAAAGCAGCGGCGTGTATAGCTGGAGGGTTTTTCCTTCGATCATGAGAATGTAAGAGACTCTTCAAGATCAGAATAGAGTAAGTGAGCAAACTTTAAGGTATTATTGTAAGATTTTTCACAAAAAGCAGGAACGAGAAATGTTAATAATGGAAAAGTGTTTGGGTGCATTACTCGATGTTTCATTGTGTAAAACATGATATACCACTAGGGTCAGAGGGCTGGACGAGGCGAGGTTGTTGAGGAGCAGACACATGCCGTCGGGTGTGGGCGCCAGTCATACGCTTCTGGGTCTCACCAGGAGGCGGTGGTGCCACCAGGAGTGCTTCCTTAAGCGTCCGCCATCCTTGGTGACGGGAGGAGAGCATTGATTACAGACGAGAGATAAGGCGTTGCACCTTACTAGGCAGACTGATCTACGAGTGTTGAGTATGTATGTGTGGATCCAGTATGACGACTCACAAGACAACACAGGATGTCGGGTATACGCAACCCCCCCAAGCCTTCCCTTCTCCCCATTTGTCAGAGAGATAATTTCAACGGAAGTGTTGATAGTGAGGGTCGGCCGCTGGGAGGTGGCCAGGCTACCATACACCAAGTGGTGAGGGTCGGCCGCTGGGAGGTGGCCAGGCTACCATACACCAAGTGGTGAGGGTCGGCCGCTGGGAGGTGGCCAGGCTACCATACAGCAAGTGGTGAGGGTCGGCCGCTGGGAGGTGGCCAGGCTACCATACAGCAAGTGGTGAGGGTCGGCCGCAGGGGGGGGGGGTGGCCAGACTACCATACAGCAAGTGGTGAGGGTCGGCTGCAGGGAGGGGGGTGCCCAGACTACCATATACCAAGTGGTGAGGGTCGGCCGCAGGGGGGGGGGGTGGCCAGACTACCATACAGCAAGTGGTGAGGGTCGGCTGTAGGGGGGTGGCGAGACTACCATCCACCAAATGGTGCGGGTCGGCCGCAGTGGGGTGGCCAAGCTACCATACACCAAGTGGTGAGGGCCGGCTGCAGGGAGTCGGCCAGGCTACCATACATCATGTAGCGACGGTCGTCCACAGGGAGGTGGCTCTGGTACCACATACCAAGTGGGGAGGTGACAAACTACCACATACCAAGTGGATAGGGTTAGGCTTAGGAAACTTACCAGGCTACCATATACTAGTTGAGGAGTTTAAGCTGCAGGGAGGTGGCCCATCTCCCATATACCAAGTGGGAAGGACGGTTAGCATCTGGGAGGTGGCCACTCTACCATATATCAAGTGGGAAGGACGGGTACATCAGTGGGGAGGTTTGGTCGTAGGGAGGAGGCCAGGCGACCATGTACCAAGTGAAGAGGCTCGGCCGCGAGGAGGTTCAGTGAGAGTATATGTGAAGGGCACAGAAGTGAAGATCAGAGCGTACAGTGAGTACAGTACATGGATATAGGAGGGTGACAGGTGGGCCCGAGTGGGGCCCAAGTACCCATAGCGCGCCCCTCCCTTCTGGGTGGTAGGAAGGTCTAGGGTACATGAAATACATGATATATTGTTACAGGAGAGTAGGTGATGCTGACAGCAGTATAGGTGATAACGTTTGTGTAATACAAATCAAGTTTTGAATACGTCGTACATTTACAGAACACCTTGTTCACATTCGAATTACCGTGTATAACAAATTGTATATATACTGAAGTGTGTTTGGAATAGGTAACAACAGTGACAGCATTATGAGAGGTCAGAGGTACATTACATGTACAGTTACACAATCTACTGGCACTGGGAATCCTGTTAACATTCACAGTTATACGAAGAGGGTCAAGGTACATCACACACTGGATAGTGTAGCTGCTGAACTTGCTTGCGCTGGGTGTTTACATAGCTCAGGGCATGGCGAATTTTGGATATAGTGCCAGAATGTCTTCAAGGATATTACTATCAGTGCTAATCGCAAAGCTGTCGAAACAGTAAGCCTTGAGGTCTTAAAACCACTGATTTTGGGACATTCGCTATTGTAGTGTCCTAGTTAATGATCATAAAGTGCAGAACAGAGTCGGCATATGGAATGATCAGGATCATGGTGCCTCGCGACCTGCCACATGTACCTGTATCCTGGCAGTATTCCAGCGGTTACAACACCACATTGTCTGGTATGGGTTCGATGCCTCCATATTGATGTTTCTTTAGCGTAAAATGTTCATAGTACTCAACTCTACAGCTATCTGGTCTTTCATAGTCTCTCAAGAGGTTTTCTTCCTCAGGCAAACTCTGTTTGGTTAGGACGGACTATGCCTTTAGTTAGACCAAGTCAAGTGGTGTAGGGGTTCAAGAGCAAACAGGAATGTTTAGCGAGATTATCTACCTGGTCATGACGCTTACGTCAGACATGTGAAGGTATCCACAGGCCATGGGGGCATAGGCCACTGTTATCGGCTTTTAAAAGTGGGGAGCAGGTTCCTGCAGAGCCCTCCTTCAGGAGAGTGTTGCAAGAGCTGGTTTGGAGTCAGAGAAGATTGAAGCGTGTACACAGGAACTGGACTAGATATCTCATTACCATGAGAATACTATATAGAGTTCGCACTGGGTAGTGCTGGACAAAGGGCTAAGTTTTGCTTGCTGAGAGTGAATAAGGTTGTGATTCCTGTAAACAGCGTAGATAGGGCAGGCCTTACCGTTTTCCCTACAAGGATCCATCAGTATATATATATATATATATATATATATATATATATATATATATATATATATATATATATATATATATATATGTATATATATATATATATAAGCAGTGTCAGGCATTGTGGTGAGCACATATAAGTCACTGTAGGATATAAGGACAGCGCTGGCCGTGGTGGCAAAGTCAGGTCATCAACTTTGATAGGTCTGATGTGCCAGGGTTTCAGGGTTACTGGTGCAAGAGCTGGTGGTGGTATTAGTTCACATGGTGGGCGTAGCTGGAATCGGCTAAGGTCGCGCCCCCTGCGGTACCCTGATGAATGACGGTGGGTTATTTCAGGGAGGGAAATGCTGCCGTTTATGACTTGTAGTTGATGTTGAGGAACATTGGATGCAGGTGCGGGGTTTCTGAGACACTTGGCGCTAAAAGATACTGCATTACGGCCTTGAATAAAGTCATTGATTGTGGGAAGGACAAACTCAGTCCTCATATTCATTATCCTGGTCGACATGAGACAGCCTTAAATTAGTCTCGTCTCATAACTATATGTTATATCGTTTAAGGGGACGAAGTTTCGGATCACCCATAGACAGGTGGATGGCCTGATAAGCTTGTACAGTTCGTACGTACAGGAAATAAAAGTTCTCGGCAATGAGGGCACGAGGAGGTTCCGGGCAACCGAGGAGCTTAGTCGTTAAGTTGGATACCTAAGTTTGTGGATCACTGAGGAGACCAACAGTGATGCCTAGATAGGTGTATGAGGGACATGTCTCAGTTTCCTTCCTGTGAAGTACAAGGGAGTGAGTGGTTCTCATTTCTAATACGTTCATTTTGAATTAGCACTTTTGAATTGACTTTGTTAATGACTAGGCCACACTTGAGTAACGGAGTGAGTGAACTGGTCAAGCACATCTTGAACTCTTCTGGGTGAGGAAGTGCCAAGACATACATGTCATCTGCATAACACAGCACAGTGTCATCAGTATCAAGTTCAAGGTTTATGAGAAATTTATGTTGGCCTGAGGACCGACCCCTCCCTAAGTTCGGCCGCAGGGAGGTGGCCAAGCTACCACATGCCAAGTGGGGAGGGTCGGCTGTACAGGGTCGGTCGGCAAGGCTAAAAAGGTACAATTTTAAGTTCTGCAGTGAACGATAGTCTAAAAGAGCCGCGTCAGAAGAAATTTCAGCCGTGACATTAAGAGTAACATTACATTAAGAAGAGGAGGAGGAGGAGGAGTGATCCACATTATGACTGACAGACTAGGGGGGGTATTCTGGTTGGCCAGGCTGGTCATGGTGGCCGGGATCGTCTTGTTGGCCAGGCTGGTTTTGGTGGCCGGGCTGGTCTTGTTGGCCGGGCTGATCTTGGTGGTCGGGCTGGTTTTGTTGGCCGGGCTGGTCTTGTTGGCCACGCTGGTCTTGGTGGCCGGGCTGGTCTTGTTGGCCACGCTGGTCTTGGTGGCCGGGCTGGTCTTGGTGGGTCGGGCTGGTCTTGGTGGTCGGGCTGGTCTTGTTGGCCGGGCTGGTCTTGGTGGGTCGGGCTGGTCTTGGTGGTCGGGCTGGTCTTGTTGGCCGGGCTGGTCTTGGTGGGTCGGGCTGGTCTTGGTGGTCGGGCTGGTCTTGTTGGCCGGGCTGGTCTTGGTGGTCGGGCTGGTCTAGTTAGCCAGGCTGGTCTTGTCGACCAGGCCGGTGCTGTTGACACTGAGGATGATGGCTCCGACCTTCACAACGGGGCTGGCCAGCCGGGATCACACACACACACACATTCCTCCCAGCCACCAGTTTTTCTGTCGTCGGGTATTTTCAGGGTAGGGCTGGGCTGGGCTGGGCGGGCGGGCCTTGCTGTGGTGCCGCCCCACCTCCTAGCGTCCCCGCCGCCCGTGTCTCGCTGCTTTTTATGTTTATTGACAGTTGCATCAGCAGGTAGACTGAGAGCTCCCTTGGTGCAGTGCAAGTCAAGTGGTGTATGCATAGTGTGGAGTGTGGAAGAATGGTGTGTATATAGATCTAACGGAGTGCATATAGTGTGGAGTGTGTGTCAAGTTGAATCTTTGTAGAGTGTATATAGAATCGAATGCATGTAGAGTGGAGTGTACGTAGAATCGAGTATGGAGTGTATTGTAGGGTGTATGAGTGTGTGTGACTCTCGGATGCCGTTATGTCTAAAGGTAATTTCATTTCTGAATTAATATATTTCTATGTTGTAGACCTGAGGTATGGTGTTGAGGACCCCTCGTACCCTATATTGTCTCCTGTCCAGCTTATCTGTTGCCTCGTATGTTACTGACATAATTACCCGTTCACTTGTGTATCTTTTCCTTGGTATGTCGAAGAATTTATGTGTTATGGTTTATATCACTTGGCTCGAGCAATGGCGGTCTCTTGTCTCATCCAGAGCGTAGCTGTTGCCAGTATTGTATACCCAACAATGACTATTTTAGATCTTTTGCCTCGTCGCTTTATACGTGTTGCATCCCATGTTATAAATCTGTTGCGTCACGCACACTGTAAGTCTGTTGCCTCATGTATTATATGTCTGTTGTTTATTGGCTGCCTCAGTACATACACGCCTCCCACTACCCCAGTGCTCTCAGTGGATAGAGGCTTCATGATTATAATATCAGTTCTTACTCTCATTTTGCCCACTGAGATTATTTGTGCAGTTGGACTCCCGTCACGAACGGCGCCCGATGTGTACTGGGTAGAGTTACTGGCTGTGAGTCACCATGGGATCATACGGGTTCTGTTTCGCACAGGTTCGAATCCTGGGCGCGGCGGTCGGCTCGCACCTTACCCAGGTGCTCATTTGTCCTCTTTTAGGGGCTGGTCGATAGATGGGTACCTGGCTGAGGCTGGTGTGTGTGTGTGTGTGTATGTGTATTTATACAGACTGATAAGAATAAAGATATGGAGCTTATATGCAGGGTTACGAGACGGGGTAACACGTGTGTAGAACTCTTTCCCTGTAACACACAAAAAAACAGCCACACACGACCACCAATCGTCCCCCCACCCCTGACGTCTTCACCTACAGTGCCTCCTTCAGGCTCACCGCTTCACGCACACTGACCCTATCCATCTCCATCGTCACCTATTCCACGTATGATTATATATATATATATATATATATATATATATATATATATATATATATATATATATATATATATATATATATATATTTTTTTTTTTTTTTTTTTTTTTTTTTTTTTTTATACTTTGTCGCTGTCTCCCGCGTTTGCGAGGTAGCGCAAGGAAACAGACGAAAGAAATGGCCCAACCCCCCCCCCATACACATGTACGTACACACGTCCACACACGCAAATATACATACCTACACAGCTTTCCATGGTTTACCCCAGACGCTTCACATGCCCTGCTTCAATCCACTGACAGCACGTCAACCCCTGTATACCACATGACTCCAATTCACTCTATTTCTTGCCCTCCTTTCACCCTCCTGCATGTTCAGGCCCCGATCAAACAAAATCTTTTTCACTCCATCTTTCCACCTCCAATTTGGTCTCCCTCTTCTCCTCGTTCCCTCCACCTCCGACACATATATCCTCTTGGTCAATCTCTCCTCACTCATTCTCTCCATGTGCCCAAACCATTTCAAAACACCCTCTTCTGCTCTCTCAACCACGCTCTTTTTATTTCCACACATCTCTCTTACCCTTACGTTACTTACTCGATCAAACCACCTCACACCACACATTGTCCTCAAACATCTCATTTCCAGCACATCCATCCTCCTGCGCACATCTCTATCCATAGCCCACGCCTCGCAACCATACAACATTGTTGGAACCACTATTCCCTCAAACATACCCATTTTTGCTTTCCGAGATAATGTTCTCGACTTCCACACATTCTTCAAGGCTCCCAAAATTTTCGCCCCCTCCCCCACCCTATGATCCACTTCCGCTTCCATGGTTCCATCCGCTGACAGATCCACTCCCAGATATCTAAAACACTTCACTTCCTCCAGTTTTTCTCCATTCAAACTCACCTCCCAATTGACTTGACCCTCACCCCTACTGTACCTAATAACCTTGCTCTTATTCACATTTACTCTCAACTTTCTTCTTCCACACACTTTACCAAACTCAGTCACCAGCTTCTGCAGTTTCTCACATGAATCAGCCACCAGCGCTGTATCATCAGCGAACAACAACTGACTCACTTCCCAAGCATATATCTTAGCTGCTCTTCATCTGCCCTGTGTGCTACATAGCCATATTATCTCAACGGGTTTTCATTCATTCGTTATATGAATTTTCAACACTTGCATGTCTGTTCACGCCATTTTTCTTCACGCTATCTGTTCTCCCGATTCCTAATATTCTTACAACATAAGTTATTAATTCCCTTGAGCACGACGGTACGACCCTTGAGTATGAGCACGACAGTACGTCTTTTGAGCATGATGGTACGACTCTTGGGCACAAAGGGTCGCGCCGTCGTGCTCAAGGGCCGCACCATCTTGATCAAGGGTCGTACCATTATTCTCAAGACTGTCGTGCTCTGCTCAGGGGTCGTACCGTCGTAATCAAGGGTCGTACCCTCATGCTCAAGAGGCGTATTGTCATGCTCATGCTCAGGGGTCGTACCGTCGTAATCAAGGATCGTACCCTCATGCTCAAGAGGCGTATTGTCATGCTCATGCTCAGGGGTCGTACCGTCGTAATCAAGGATCGTACCCTCATGCTCAAGAGGCGTATTGTCATGCTCATGCTCAGGGGTCGTACCGTCGTAATCAAGGATCGTACCCTCATGCTCAAGAGGCGTATTGTCATGCTCATGCTCAGGGGTCGTACCGTCGTAATCAAGGATCGTACCCTCATGCTCAAGAGGCGTATTGTCATGCTCAGGGGTCGTACCGTCGTAATCAAGGATCGTACCCTCATGCTCAAGAGGCGTATTGTCATGCTCAGGGGTCGTACCGTCGTAATCAAAGGTCGTGCCCTCATGGTCAAGAGGCGTATTGTCATGCTCATGCTCAGAGATCGCAATTCGTACTCAATGGGGCTAATAACATCGTATTTTACCTGAAGTTTGGTCATGGATTTTGTTCATCTACGTAGTATAGTAGTGTGGTAACACGGTAATGAGGCGGTAGCGTGAGTAAGTGTGTTCCTGTGGCAGGCAGTGTGAGGTGGTGAGTAACATGAGGAAGTGTGTGTCATGTTCTCGGGTACTATAAGGAAGTGTGTTTTAGGTATGGTGAGGGAGTGAGTTAGTGTGACAGCAGCGTAATAAAGTTCGTCTTCCTGCTGAGTCTAGCGTGAGAAGAAGAGTGTCCTTGTGTGGGAGACTGTAAGGAAGTGTGTGCTTCCTTTCGAGGTAGAGTGAGGAATTGTGGTCTTCTGATACGAGCAGCCTGATGGATTGTACACACGAAGTGAGAGGTGTAAGGAACATTATATTGCTGTGGTTGATAGTGTGTGTCAAATGATGTTTATATATGTTGATCATTGCGTGAGCTACTATGTGTTCTGGTGTTTAGCATGAGGAAGTGTTCCAGTGGTGGGCAGCATGAGGAAGTGTTCCAGTGGTGGGCAGCATGAGGAAGTGTTCCAGTGGTGGGCAGCATGAGGAAGTGTTCCAGTGGTGAGTTGCATGAGGAAGTGTTCCAGTGGTGAGTAGCATGAGGAAGTGTTCCAGTGGTAGGTAGCATGAGGAAGTGTTCCAGTGGTGGTCATCATGAGGAAGTGTTCCAGTGGTGGTCATCATGAGGAAGTGTTCCAGTGGTGGGCAGCATGAGGAAGTGTTCCAGTGGTGGGCAGCATGAGGAAGTGTTCCAGTGGTGAGTTGCATGAGGAAGTGTTCCAGTGGTGAGTAGCATGAGGAAGTGTTCCAATGGTAGGTAGCATGAGGAAGTGTTCCAGTGGTGGTCATCATGAGGAAGTGTTCCAGTGGTGGTCATCATGAGGAAGTGTTCCAGTGGTGAGTAGCATAAGGAAGTGTTCCAATGGTAGATAGCATGAGGAAGTGTTCCAGTGGTGGTCATCATGAGGAAGTGTTCCAGTGATGGTCATCATGAGGAAGTGTTCCAGTGGTGGTCATCATGAGGAAGTGTTCCAGTGGTGGTCATCATGAGGAAGTGTGAGGGTGGAGGCCACACTGCCACTGAAGTGGCGGCAGCACGCGGTACCAAGGTCGTGGTCTAGCCTGCCCGGCGCCTCCTACCCCGCCCCTGCCCACCCGACCTGCCCTTCCACCCTACCTCCACACGCGTGGGAGGCCACGCCTCCCAACCCTCACCCCTCTCACACGCCCAACCTCCCCTGTTCCCGACCCCTCCCACGCCCGACCTTCACACCTCCGACCTCTCCCACGCCTGACCTTCACACCCTGCCAATACCCAGGCCTTCCCTTCATCCTCCCGTCCGGACCCACACATACACTCAGCCATCATGCGTCAGATCCTCAATTTCTGCCACCTCCAACCCACGTGTCCAACCTACCCCCCCCCCCCCCCCCCCCCCCCCCCCCCCCCGACTCTGCTAGACTGGCCTCTCGTGAGGTCCGCTCTCGCCCACCCCTCTCACACTTGACTCCTCACTTCTCAGACGCTACACCCTCTTGACCCCACCCTTACCTACGAGGCCCATAGCACTCTACCGCCTGACCTTCCTCCGTCCCTCACCACTAGGGCGCCAGACCCTCCCTCACCCGTCACACGCCAAACAACCCCAAAAAGTCCTCACCCTCACACACATAAGATCCTCATTCACTTCACAGAAGGTTTTCACGTAAAGACTCATGGAATCTTACGTGCAGTCCAGACACACCCTACCCTCATGCCACACGCACTCCAACCATACCTCCTACTCTTCATGCACCTCACCCTCACCACCTGTGTGTGTGTGTGTGTGTGTTGGTGTAGTCACGCAGTGTTTTGAAACGGGATTCCCCGGAACCTCAGGGTTCTGCGAGCATCCTTCGAGGGTTCTAAGAAGTGTCGTAATAATTAGAAAAAGATGTTGTACGTAATTTACAGATGGAGCTCGTTTAACTTGAGCTTGGCTAATGGTTGCCACACCATTCCTTATGAAGCTGTATATATATATATATATATATATATATATATATATATATATATATATATATATATATATATATATATATATATATATATATATATTCTTTTTCAAGAAGGAAGAGGAAAGAATGGATGGAATAGATCAAGGTGCTAGGATATACTGGCTGCCAGGTTCCTCTTCCATCGAAGGAAACCTTGATGAACACGAGGGAAGTGAATGCATGAGACTTTCAGTCCACGTCTTGTGACCTAACCATATATTTACTGTTCCATCCATGCATCAGGAAACTTACTCATCCTGTACTGCATATATATATATATATATATATATATATATATATATATATATATATATATATATATATATATATATATATATATATATATATATGTATATATATATATATATATATATATATATATATATATATATATATATATATATATATATATATATATATATATGACTATGCGTGTATGTCTTGTTCTCGTCCTATCATGTAGGATGGGGCAAAGAAAGCCATTAAACTAACTCCCTAAACCACATCCTATCCGTCACTCATACACCCGAACCTTAGTCCTATATACATTGAGACTCATCCTTGAGGTACGCGGCCTCATTCATCACACACCTGACCTTCACCCTTCACATGAATGCGGCCCACACAGTCTGCCACCCCCACGCCTCATGCACTTATCCTCTGCCATCGTACCACCACACTTCATTGAGCCAAGACCCTCCTCACGCCTCGCAGTGAGGATGAACCTCGAGGAAGAACTGGCCATCGATGACCCCCAACTTGTACGTCGCTGGAGGTGGACCTCACACTGTCCAGTGCCTACGTGATGGCATACTTCGGGGGTCATTGCCGGGAGACAGGGGTGCTTGTGTGTGTGTGTGTGTGTGTGAGGCTGGTCACTGAGGCAGGGGTGGACGTTCGTTGAGGGGAGGGAGTGGAGGAGGGAGGGAAGAAGTGGACGTGAACCCGCAAGGTCGAGGACCCGGGCAACTGGAGGCAGGAATGTGCGGCACGAGGGGAGAGCACCAGGGACAGCGGGGAGAGGGTGGAGAGAACGGAGGAGGAGGAGGAGGAGGTGTGAGCTGCGGTGTGAGGGGTAGAGGAGGAGGTGTGAGCTGCGGTGTGAGGGGAGGAGGAGGAGGTGAGGGTAAGGGCAGAGGTGTGATGGGAGATGGGGCAGTGAGGGGAGAAGAGAAGATGTGAGGGGAGGAGGGAAAGAGGAAGAGGTGTTAAGGGAGGGGGAAAGGGAAGAGGGAGGGGTGTAAGGGGAGCAGTGGGCGGAGGGAGGGGAGATGAAAAAGGAAGGACAGGTAACAGGAGTCCTGATGTCCAGTGACGATGTTATCTGCAGGAGGACAGTGATGTATCTGATTATCCTTATCTTCTCAGTCAGAGAGACAGGACAGTACAGTAGAAGGTACCTCCTCGCCCGCCATGGTCTTACCCTAACCTGGTTATCAATTTCGTCACCACGTAACCTGTAACGTATTACAATCACTGAGGCCCCACCAGTCCCTGGACCTACTGTGCACTGTGTATCCTCTTCTGCGTCACCGCCCGCAGGATGGGCACGAGTGGACAGTACATCAGCCGCTCTTGCGGCAAAATCAAGGTCACATCGCCATGGGAAACGTTATCGAAGAGTGACGAGTTGTGAGCGCATGTGTGAATAAGATATTTCAAGTATAAAGGTGGCTTGAGGGAGAGGAAGGCAGGACTGGGGGAGGATAAGGAGGCTGGGGAGGGGAGGGTTGCTAGGGGGAGGGATGAGGAGGCTTGGGCAGGGCAGGAGTAGGGCATTGCGTGTGGGTGGAAGGAGGGAAGGAAAAGTTAGGGGGAAGGTAAGGTGGCTTGAGGGGAGGGAACGGCAGGGAGGGTAAGGTGGCTTTGGAGGGAAGGGGAGTGGGAGGATGAGGTGACTAAGGGAGGATAAGATGACAGGGGGAGGGTAGAGTGACTGGGTGGAGGGGGAGAGCAAAGAGGTTCCCAGAAAACAATGTCTCTGGGTAACAGGAGAAGGTCGAGAGGCGACGCGAGAATGACATGAAGCTGTGGCAGAGAACAGGAAGATTGTGGCGCTGCTGATAATGTCACTGGTTGTGGCAGTGGTTATGGTAGTGATGGTAGGTGTAGTGTAAGTGTAATGATAGTGGTGGTTGCAATGGTGATAGTGGTAACTGTGGTGGTGATGGTTATAACAGTGTTGTTGGTGGTTTTAATGACGGCAGTAGTGGTGGTGTTGTAAAAGTGGTGTGTTGGTGGTAGTTGTAATGGTGTTAATGGTGGTTGTATGGTGGTAGTGGCAGTGGTAGTTACAATGGTGGTAATGATAGTGGTGGCGGTAGTTGTAATGGTGTTATTGGCACTTAAATGGTGGTGGTGGTAGTGGTGGTAGTTGTAATGATGTCATTTTTAGGTATATGATCGGTGTTGTAATTGTGGTAGTGGTAGTTACAGTGGTGGTAGTGATAAGACGTGATGGTAGTTGTAATGATAGTAGTGGTAGTTATATGGTGGTAATGGTGTTAGTGGTAGTTGTAATGATGGTAGTGGTGGTGTTAGTCATGATGGTGGTAGTGGAAGTGGTGGTGTTGGCGGTTGTAATCGTGGTGGTGATAGTGGTGGTTGTCATGGTGATGGTGGTGGTGGTAGTGATGGTGGCTAGTATTAAGGGTATTGTGATAATTGTGGTAAAGGTTATAGCGATGATTGTGGTGATGGACGTGGCAGGGTTGTTGGTAGTGGTGGTTGTGGTGGCAGTGGTGACGATGGTGGTGTTGTTGGGCCACCGGGGAAATGCCATATATGCCACACGTTCCAGCGTGGCCCCCAGCAACTTGAGATAAGTAGCCGGTGGTGTATTACCTCAGGTGGGCGGGAACCCGACCCACTGGGCCACCCTTGTGGCCCACCTCGAGCACCACGTCCGGCCCTGGGTGTATGAGGCCGCTCGGTTATTACGATGTGAGTGTATGAGGCCACTCACACGTTACAGTATGAGTGTATGAGGCCACTCACACGTTACAGTGTGAGTGTATGAGACCACTAGGGTATTATAGTATGAGTGTATTAGACCACTAGGGTATTATAGTATGAGTGTATTAGACCACTAAGGTATTATAGTATGAGAGTATGAGGCCAATCAGGTGTTAGGGTATGAGAGGATGAGGGTGAGAGCATATAGGGGCTAAAAAAAAAAGTGACTGGATGCTATGATTAATTCCTGAGAACGAAATAGAATAGATGGTTTTACCCCCCCCCCCCCCCCCTCTCTCTCTCTCTCTCTCTCTCTCTCTCTCTCTCTCTCTCTCTCTCTCTCTCTCTCTCTCTCTCTCTCATCATCATCATCATCATCCCCACACACACAGGAGTCTGCTCTACCTAGCAACAGGTTCGTGATGAAGGAAGGCGGGACAACATCGTCCCACCGCTGTGTTTCCATGAGTCACGGGGCGAGACTGGCACCCCTCATCACCGGGCAGGCCGTGCCGTGGTCTCTGGCTCAAAAATAAACCTTTGATATTTAGGTTCCTCTGACATTCCTGGGCTGCTGGGGGACGAAGGACTCGGCCTTTTGGGGGTAAGAGGATGAAGGTTGTCGTCGGATCATGTGCTGGCCTCCCCCCCTGGGGCGCCCACGCTGGCCCCTGGTGTTGGGGCAGCACACTGATAGACCTGGGAAAACTGGTAGACAGAAGCAGTGATGGTATATGGCCAGGTTATCATGGGCTGGAAGACAGTAACAGTATTCTGGATGACTGATTTATATTGATGGAGACAGAACAGGAAGGTAGAAGGGTGTCCCTCCCTCCCACTACTCCTGCCTGCATATTGGTTAACAGCAATGGAGGAATACCATATAGTATAGAGAGCATGTACTAATGTGGGAATCTTGTAGGAAAGGATGAATAAGAAATACATTCTGATCCACTTCGTCATAGTCCCTATCTAATATGTTGCATTGTCGAAATTATAAGATATTTTGAACAAGTTTATTGGATATCGTTGTCTGTGTTGTGTACAGAAAATAATTCTGAATGAGTCTTGCTACCTAAGACTTATTTCTGAGTGATGGAATTAGTTTTGTTGCTCTTGTTTATGTGCTTTTTAGTTTTACTTGTCTTTTATTAAGTCTAAGAGACCAGACCGCTATCTGAATGGGGTCTGGACATGGCGTTGTACAGAATAAGTATTGCGTCTTTCGTTTTCTAGTTTGTATTCCTGACTGTGAAGTGTAACATTCTGTTTGCTTTATAATATGTAGCTCAGAATTGCCTTCCGTATTGTAGATCATTACTGATTATCATCCCAAGGTCTCTGGCTTCAGTAGGGTGCTCATTTGTACGGTCGGGAGGAAGCCGTACACTCGTGGAGCCTCATCTTCTGAGCATTGTCTTCTGTGTCACAGCTTTTAAACTCTTGCATGCTGTCACCATTTAGAATTTCCTCACTTTACTTAATCTCTTCATCCAACATTTTGAGACGATAGAAGTACTGCTTTATATCTTGTCCCACAAGTTTCATGTTTGATATCATGTTATGTCCTCTGATTGCTCTTTATATCGACAAATTCATGTGTGTGTGGAAGTTGGACTCACTGAAGGTAGGATGTGTGGCTTCTCCTTTACTGGAGGTCGAGTTTGTAGCCTCTTCTCCTCATTGGAGGTCGAGTTTGTGATCTCTCGTCCTCACTGAAAGTCGGGTTTGTGTGGTATGTGACCCCTCGCCCTCACTGGAGGTCGGATGTGTACAATGTGTGGCCCCCCACTCACTGGAGGTAAGGTATGTGGCCTCGCCCTCACTGGGGGTTGGTTGTATGCTATGTGTGGTTCTCCACTCGCTGGAGGTCGGGTGTGTGTGATATATGGCCTCCCACTCACTGGAGGTCGGGTGTGTGTGGTAAGTGGCCTCCCACTCACTGGAGATCGAATGTTTGGCCTCTCATCCTCGTGGTGGAGGAGTGTATCAACACGCAGGGGTCGAGACCCTCTGGCACCAAGCTAGGAGGGGCTTTTTACCGCCGATAAAGTATCATGTTGAAATGTTGAATTATAACTCTGCTGTGCTCCGTGTTTGCTGAGCCGAGCGGAGAGCTCTCTGTCGGCAGGAGAGCAAGCCTAGTGTTTTGCCGTTTTGTATCTGTTAAAAGCACTGTTTACCGTCGCCATGAATACTACAAGTTTACATTCTGGGAATCATTGGTCTTCGGCTCCAGGAAACGTGTCGTCACAGTGTTGTGGGAGGCGTGATAAACATTCTGCCTCCTGAGCACGACACGTGGGGTATGTGGCCGCCTGGCCCCTGACCTGGTCTGTAAGGGTAAGGCTAAACGTTACGTCATCATGCCTAAGGGTCGTGCCGTCGTCCCGAGGAGCTTGGACAGTGATGGGGTAGCCGTGGATACAGTTCCCAGGAGTTGTGTGACATGATGGAAGTCCCTGTCGGAAGCTGCATCACACAGGACGGCGGAGGTGCTGTCATTTGTGGCCAAAGCCCCCAGGAGGAGGTACGGGAGTGTGATGATGACTAGAGTCAGCGCAGGAGTGCAGCAGGTGGGGAGGGCTGTGCTATCCTCTCGTCTGCGTGTGTGAGGGAGGGGGGGATGTTCTTTTTTTTTCAGTTCATTTCTTGGCGTTTAGATGTGGGACTACAGTTTCCGTGGTAGGAGAGAGAGAGAGAGAGAGAGAGAGAGAGAGAGAGAGAGAGAGAGAGAGAGAGAGAGAGAGAGAGAGAGAGAGAGAGCATGCTGACCCATGTTACCTTGTCCTGCCTCCTCCCCACCTCCCCACACTAGCGGAAACGCTGACTTGTTTCCACGTAACGCAGCGATCTCGGCGACAACCCGGCCGGAGGCAGGAAGCGGCGCTTGTTGGCGAACGTCATAAAAGTCGTAAGTTACACGGGCACCAACGCCTTGGGTCGCCCTTACAAATAATCTGTTGTTCGCCTTCATGACCCATACCGGCAAAAATGCAATAGAGAATAATCGCTAAGGCTCATACCTGAAACCAGAGACGTGGGATCATCGCCCCAAAACAATGAGCGAATCTGCATGATCATCCATTGCACGAGAAAAATGTGTCGAGTCGGAACAGAAGTTGATAGAAATACGGCTGTACAGCGGCCGGCTGGCGGTGTGTAGTGTGCGGTGAGGGTGTCACCGAGGGGCGCCGCCCCGTGGCCAGGACCACTGCTTCCGAGAGACAGGTAAGGTTACCACTCCTGCTTGGGTGTGGTAAGGGGGGGGGGGGAAGGTCAGGATCGTAACTGCTGGTGGGGTGTGGCAGGGGGAGGGAGGGGGGGAAGGTCAGGATCATTACTGCTGCTGGTGGGGTGTGGTGGTGTGGCCAGGCAAGGTCACATCGCTGAGCTGCCCGGGAGATGTGGACGTTTCTGCCGTCAGTGGAGTCCTTCTCCTCATCTGACGAGATAGTATGCAAAACAGGGATTACTCAGAGGTTAGCGGCCGGGTCATTGAGTTAGGGGTGTGTGGGGGTGTGAGGAGAACCCGCCCGCCTGCCTGGCCTTCTGCCATGGTTTCTAGGATATGTTCCATCCCTCTTCTCTTCGTGAGGCAGAGTGAGTTGATTCCTCAGCCATTTATATCTATGTATCTACATTTTTCCATTTTCTCTATCTGGCCCCGGTACTGACCACGATACAGATACGTCTAGTGTTTCTCGACGAAGGGGAAAAGAAAAAAAACGTTTTGATATGTTCTGTGTGATTATTGTATTGCATTATTATCTCAAAATCCCCTCACCCAACTCTAGGAATCTCTTAATCTCTTCCATCAAAATCCCACACCCTCCTCCACGATCCCCTCACCCTCCTTCAGGATCCCATTACCCTCCTCCACGATCCCCTCACCCTCCTTCAAGATCCCATTACCCTCCTCCACGATCCCCTCATCCTCCTTCAGGATCCCATTACCCTCCTCCACGATCCCCTTACCCTCCTTCAAGATCCCATTACCCTCCTCCACGATCCCCTCATCCTCCTTCAGGATCCCATTACCCTCCTCCACGATCCCCTCATCCTCCTTCAGGATCCCATTACCCTCCTCCACGATCCCCTCATCCTCCTTCAGGATCCCATTACCCTCCTCCACGATCCCCTCATCCTCCTTCAGGATCCCATTACCCTCCTCCAGGGTCTCCCACCCTCCTGCAGGATCCGTTCACCCTTCTCCAGGATCCTCCACCCTCCTGCAGGATCCCATTACCCTCCAGGATCCCCTCACCCTCCTGAAGGATCCCCTCACCCTCCTCCAGGATTCCTCTCCCTCCTTCAAGATTCCTCTCACGTCTTCCAGGACTCCCCACCCCTCACCCTCTTCCTGGATACCTCACTCTCCTCCGGGACTTCCCACCCCGCACCCTGCTCCAGGATTCCTCATTCTTCTCTAGGACCCCTTACCCACCCCTCACCCTGCTCCAGGATTCCTCATTCTTCTCTAGGACCCCTTACCCACCCCTCACCCTGCTCCAGGATTCCTCATTCTTCTCTAGGACCCCTTACCCACCCCTCACCCTGCTCCAGGATTCCTCATTCTTCTCTAGGACCCCTTACCCACCCCTCAACCTGCTTCAGGATTCCTCGCCTTTCTCCGGGACCCCCCCCTCCCTCATCCATCTCCAGGAAGCTGCCCCACATTCCCGAACCCCCTCATGTTGCTGTGAACCTGTGACCTGGTCGTCATTGCCGCCACCACACTCCCCATCCCCCCAGGCAGGCCCTACTTTAAACGGGTGTAGTGATGCCAGTTCAGTCTCTCCGTGGATGGAGGGGTGTGGCGAGATGTGGCCCACATCCTGACATCCAGGCAGGTAAGTCCAGATCATTATTGGTGCGGCCAGGTACAGCCTGGATCATTGTTGCTGCTGGCCCCTGGCAAGGTGAAGTCTGGTTTACAATTTTTGTGGGTATATATGGCAAGGTGAAGTCTGGTTTACAATTTTTGTGGGTATATGTGGCAAGGTGAAGTCTGGTTTACAATTTCTGTGGGTATATATGGCAAGGTGAAGTCTGGTTTACAATTTCTGTGGGTATATATGGCAAGGTGAAGTCTGGTTTACAATTTCTGTGGGTATATATGGCAAGGTGAAGTCTGGTTTACAATTTCTGTGGGTATATATGGCAAGGTGAGGTCTGGTTTACAATTTCTGTGGGTATATATGGCAAGGTGAAGTCTGGTTTACAATTTCTGTGGGTATATATGGCAAGGTGAAGTCTGGTTTACAATTTCTGTGGGTATATATGGCAAGGTGAAGTCTGGTTTTCAATTTCTGTGGGTATATATGGCAAGGTGAAGTCTGGTTTACAATTTCTGTGGGTGTATATGGCAAGGTGAAGTCTGGTTTACAATTTCTGTGGGTATATATGGCAAGGTGGTCTGGTTTACAATTTCTGTGGGTATATATGGCAAGGTGAAGTCTGGTTTTCAATTTCTGTGGGTATATATGGCAAGGTGAAGTCTGGTTTACAATTTCTGTGGGTATATATAGCAAGGTGAAGTCGTTTACAATTTCTGTGGGTATATGGCAAGGTGAAGTCTGGTTTACAATTTCTGTGGGTATATATGGCAAGGTGAAGTCTGGTTTACAATTTCTGTGGGTATATATGGCAAGGTGAAGTCTGGTTTACAATTTCTGTGGGTATATATGGCAAGGTGAAGTCTGGTTTACAATTTTTGTGGGTATATATGGCAAGGTGAAGTCTGGTTTACAATTTCTGTGGGTGTATATGGCAAGGTGAAGTCTGGTTTTCAATTTCTGTGGGTATATATGGCAAGGTGAAGTCTAGTTTACAATTTCTGTGGGTATATATGGCAAGGTGAAGTCTGGTTTTCAATTTCTGTGGGTATATATGGCAAGGTGAAGTCTGGTTTACAATTTCTGTGGGTATATATGGCAAGGTGAAGTCGTTTACAATTTCTGTGGGTATATGGCAAGGTGAAGTCTGGTTTACAATTTCTGTGGGTATATATGGCAAGGTGAAGTCTGGTTTACAATTTCTGTGGGTATATATGGCAAGGTGAAGTCTGGTTTACAATTCCTGTGGGTATATATGGCAAGGTGAAGTCTGGTTTACAATTTCTTTGGGTATATATGGCAAGGTGAAGTGGTTTACAATTTCTCTGGGTATATGGCAAAGTGAGGTCTGGTTTACAATTTCTGTGGGTATATGGCAAAGTGAAGTGTGGTTCATTCGGCGAACTGTGGTGTGGCCAGGTCATATGATCACCACCACAACCACAACCCCTGCCCTTGTAACCACCACCACCACAACTACCATCACCAACACGCCAGTAACCATCACCCCAGCTACTTCCACAACCGCTCACCATCACCATGGCTCTTTTCACTTCCTCCATTTCTGTATCCATGTGTAAGTTACTGTAACAATAACTTTCGTGGTAGTAGCAGTAGTAATAAAAGTAGTAGTAGTAGTAGTGGTGGTCGTGGTGGTGGTAGTAATAGTATTAGTAGTAGTAGTAGTAGTACCTCAGTTGCAACTCGATTTTCGTTGTTGTATGTATTGTATTTCTAGTTGTGGTGATTATGACTGTAATGGTGTAGTAGTGTTGTATGTAGTGGTGCTGGAAGAATGAATGTGATGGTGTAGTAGTGTTGTATGTAGTGGTGCTGGAAGGATGAGTGTGATGGAGTAGTAGTGTTGTATGTAGTGGTGCTGGTAGGGTGTGTGTGATAGTGTAGTAGTGTTGTATGTAGTGGTGCTGGAAGGATGAGTGTGATGGAGTAGTAGTGCTGTATGTAGTGGTGCTGGAAGGTTGAGTGTGATGGTGGTGTAGTGTTGTATGTAGTGGTGCTGGTAGGATGTGTGTGATGGTGTAATAGTGCTGTATGTAGTGGTGCTGGTAGGGTGTGTGATGGTGTAGTAGTGTTGTATGTAGTGGTGCTGGTAGAGTGTGTGTGATGGTGTAGTAGTGTTGTATGTAGTGGTGCTGGTAGGATGTGTGTGATGGTGTAGTAGTGCTGTATGTAGTGGTGCTGGTAGGGTGAGTGTGATGGTGGTGTAGTGTTGTATGTAGTGGTGCTGGTAGGGTGAATGTGATGGTGTAGTACTGTTGTATGTAGTGGTACTGGTAGGATGAGTGTGATGGTGTAGTAGTGTTGTATGTAGTGGTGCTGGTAGGGTGTATGTGATGATGTAGTGGTGCTGGTAGGATGTGTGTGATGGTGTAGTAGTGCTGTATGTAGTGGTGCTGGTAGGGTGAGTGTGATGGTGTAGTAGTGCTGTATGTAGTGGTGCTGGTAGGGTGAGTGTGATGGTGTAGTAGTGTTGTATGTAGTGGTGCTGGTAGGGTGCGTGTGATGGTGTTGTAGTGTTGTATGTAGTGGTGCTGGTAGGGTGAGTGTGATGGTGTAGTAGTGTTGTATGTAGTGGTGCTGGTAGGGTGTGTGTGATGGTGTAGTAGTGTTGTATGTAGTGGTGCTGGTATGGGGTGTGTGATGGTGTAGTAGTGTTGTATGTAGTGGTGCTGGTAGGGTGTGTGTGATGGTGTAGTAGTGTTGTATGTAGTGGTGCTGGTAGGGTGTGTGTGATGGTGTAGTAGTGTTGTATGTAGTGGTGCTGGTAGGGTGTGTGTGATGGTGTAGTAGTGTTGTATGTAGTGGTGCTGGTAGGGTGTGTGTGATGGTGAGATAAGGCATCCGGATGACGTGAGTACGACCGGAGCAGAACCAGTTGTGTTGAAGGAGTTCCTGAGTATGTCTTTGTTATACTCTTATGTCATGATAGTTGGTTGTAGCAGTAGTAATAGTTGTAAAAATATTATGATAATAATTGTTAGTATTATTATTGTTATTACTATCATGATTATTAGTAGTAGTATTAGTAGTAGTAGTAGTCATGATAGAGGTAGTAATCGTAATAGAGTGGTGACAGTAGCAGTAGTAATTGTTGTAGTAGTAGTAGTAGTAGTATACGAAGGAAGAGAATGCAAGTACCAGCAGACGTCTGGGTCTTGATGATTTCTTTTTGTGACGGTAGAAGATGAGAAAGATCACTAGGGTTGAGACGCCTGGAGAGAGTAGATGAGTTAATATATATAACTTGTGGAGAAGTGCCTGTAAACCTTTCTAATGACGGAGGTGCTGATGACATCCGTCTGTTTGTAAGTGTTGAGGAGAAAGGGTTTTGCCTCACTCGAAGTAAAGCATGTGCCCGCGAGTTGGTAACCATTTGGTACAGCTCCCATCGAACTGGTCTGGCCTTACACAGCTGCTTAGATCAAGTTGGTCGAGGCATATCATATGTCATCTCACCATCTCTTAATCTATTTCTTTTAAGTTGAAATAGACGTAGAGAAGGTTTTCATGATATTAGTAGATGTAGTAGAATAAGAATAGTCGAAGTAGTAGTATTCGTAGTAATAGTAGTGGTAGGAGTAGTAGTAATAGTAGTGGTAGGAGTAGTAGTAATAGTAGTGGTAGGAGTAGTAGTAATAGTAGTGGTAGGAGTAGTAGTAATAGTAGTGGTAGGAGTAGTAGTAATAGTAGTGGTAGGAGTAGTAGTAATAGTAGTGGTAGGAGTAGTAGTAATAGTAGTGGTAGGAGTAGTAGTAATAGTAGTGGTAGGAGTAGTAGTAATAGTAGTGGTAGGAGTAGTAGTAATAGTAGTGGTAGGAGTAGTAGTAATAGTAGTGGTAGGAGTAGTAGTAATAGTAGTGGTAGGAGTAGTAGTAATAGTAGTGGTAGGAGTAGTAGTAATAGTAGTGGTAGGAGTAGTAGTAATAGTAGTGGTAGGAGTAGTAGTAATAGTAGTGGTAGGAGTAGTAGTAATAGTAGTGGTAGGAGTAGTAGTAATAGTAGTGGTAGGAGTAGTAGTAATAGTAGTGGTAGGAGTAGTAGTAATAGTAGTGGTAGGAGTAGTAGTAATAGTAGTGGTAGGAGTAGTAGTAATAGTAGTGGTAGGAGTAGTAGTAATAGTAGTGGTAGGAGTAGTAGTAATAGTAGTGGTAGGAGTAGTAGTAATAGTAGTGGTAGGAGTAGTAGTAATAGTAGTGGTAGGAGTAGTAGTAATAGTAGTGGTAGGAGTAGTAGTAATAGTAGTGGTAGGAGTAGTAGTAATAGTAGTGGTAGGAGTAGTAGTAATAGTAGTGGTAGGAGTAGTAGTAATAGTAGTGGTAGGAGTAGTAGTAATAGTAGTGGTAGGAGTAGTAGTAATAGTAGTGGTAGGAGTAGTAGTAATAGTAGTGGTAGGAGTAGTAGTAATAGTAGTGGTAGGAGTAGTAGTAATAGTAGTGGTAGGAGTAGTAGTAATAGTAGTGGTAGGAGTAGTAGTAATAGTAGTGGTAGGAGTAGTAGTAATAGTAGTGGTAGGAGTAGTAGTAATAGTAGTGGTAGGAGTAGTAGTAATAGTAGTGGTAGGAGTAGTAGTAATAGTAGTGGTAGGAGTAGTAGTAATAGTAGTGGTAGGAGTAGTAGTAATAGTAGTGGTAGGAGTAGTAGTAATAGTAGTGGTAGGAGTAGTAGTAATAGTAGTGGTAGGAGTAGTAGTAATAGTAGTGGTAGGAGTAGTAGTAATAGTAGTGGTAGGAGTAGTAGTAATAGTAGTGGTAGGAGTAGTAGTAATAGTAGTGGTAGGAGTAGTAGTAATAGTAGTGGTAGGAGTAGTAGTAATAGTAGTGGTAGGAGTAGTAGTAATAGTAGTGGTAGGAGTAGTAGTAATAGTAGTGGTAGGAGTAGTAGTAATAGTAGTGGTAGGAGTAGTAGTAATAGTAGTGGTAGGAGTAGTAGTAATAGTAGTGGTAGGAGTAGTAGTAATAGTAGTGGTAGGAGTAGTAGTAATAGTAGTGGTAGGAGTAGTAGTAATAGTAGTGGTAGGAGTAGTAGTAATAGTAGTGGTAGGAGTAGTAGTAATAGTAGTGGTAGGAGTAGTAGTAATAGTAGTGGTAGGAGTAGTAGTAATAGTAGTGGTAGGAGTAGTAGTAATAGTAGTGGTAGGAGTAGTAGTAATAGTAGTGGTAGGAGTAGTAGTAATAGTAGTGGTAGGAGTAGTAGTAATAGTAGTGGTAGGAGTAGTAGTAATAGTAGTGGTAGGAGTAGTAGTAATAGTAGTGGTAGGAGTAGTAGTAATAGTAGTGGTAGGAGTAGTAGTAATAGTAGTGGTAGGAGTAGTAGTAATAGTAGTGGTAGGAGTAGTAGTAATAGTAGTGGTAGGAGTAGTAGTAATAGTAGTGGTAGGAGTAGTAGTAATAGTAGTGGTAGGAGTAGTAGTAATAGTAGTGGTAGGAGTAGTAGTAATAGTAGTGGTAGGAGTAGTAGTAATAGTAGTGGTAGGAGTAGTAGTAATAGTAGTGGTAGGAGTAGTAGTAATAGTAGTGGTAGGAGTAGTAGTAATAGTAGTGGTAGGAGTAGTAGTAATAGTAGTGGTAGGAGTAGTAGTAATAGTAGTGGTAGGAGTAGTAGTAATAGTAGTGGTAGGAGTAGTAGTAATAGTAGTGGTAGGAGTAGTAGTAATAGTAGTGGTAGGAGTAGTAGTAATAGTAGTGGTAGGAGTAGTAGTAATAGTAGTGGTAGGAGTAGTAGTAATAGTAGTGGTAGGAGTAGTAGTAATAGTAGTGGTAGGAGTAGTAGTAATAGTAGTGGTAGGAGTAGTAGTAATAGTAGTGGTAGGAGTAGTAGTAATAGTAGTGGTAGGAGTAGTAGTAATAGTAGTGGTAGGAGTAGTAGTAATAGTAGTGGTAGGAGTAGTAGTAATAGTAGTGGTAGGAGTAGTAGTAATAGTAGTGGTAGGAGTAGTAGTAATAGTAGTGGTAGGAGTAGTAGTAATAGTAGTGGTAGGAGTAGTAGTAATAGTAGTGGTAGGAGTAGTAGTAATAGTAGTGGTAGGGGTAGTAGTAATTGTAGTGCTGGTGGCAGAATTGTAGTAATAGTAGCAGTTACGTTCTTTGCTGTCGCATCAGTAGTGTAATAGAGCGTCTGTTATGACTTGGTATAGCGCTTGAGGCCATGCCACCACCAGCATAGACCACAGTGACAACTCCAGAGTCACTCATCATGCCATTTGTGTTATCTTAAACTGGATGTAACATTCTTGACTCTGGTGTAACACTGGTGTTTGGAGGCAGTGTTGAGGACAGGTGCACGTGAACCCACAGGCGTCATGCACCTGTTAATCAAGGAGGGAAGTTGAGGGAGACAGCAGAAGTGAGAGTGTTATAAAGAGTGGGAGAAGCGAGGAGGCTCCGGCTGCCTCCGCCGCCCCCTCGTCGTCGTGTGAAATCCTGAATGAATAATCACCCCATTCATTCGTTTGTTATTGTTTATGCATTCCTCCCTCCATGACGTGGTCCCGTGGCCGGCGATATGCTGTACCCACTACCCTTCACCCCACCAGCCAGCCCTCCTCCTGCACTGCTGGCTGTCCTTCCGTTGCAGCATCTCTCTCTCTCTCTCTCTCTCTCTCTCTCTCTCTCTCTCTCTCTCTCTCTCTCTCTCTCTCTCTCTCTCTCTCTCTCTCTCTCTCTCTCTCTCTCCTGATAGATCAGTCATCTGTCCTTGCCTGCTATCCTAACTACCTCCACCCCCGCGTGCAGTCATCGCCCGAGGTCCCTCCTCCTCCCCGCCTCACACTCTCTCACCCTCCGCTCCCTCCATTCCTCACATACCTAATGCTTCACCTCACTTACCGTACCGTTGGCTCTCCTCCTCCATCTCTCACGGCCACCCTTTACGCTCCTCTTCTCTGCCTTCTCAGTTTCCGAGACTTCTGGTGGCGCGCCGGGACCAGAGCGACAGCAAGGGATGCTGATCCCAAGGTCTTAAGTGAGGCAGTCTGACCCTGGTATGGTTAACTGATCCTAGTATGGTTAACTGATCCTGGTATGGTTGACTGATCCTGGTATGGTTGACTGATCCTGGTATGGCAGCCTGATCCTGGTATGGCAGCCTGATCCTGGCACTGCAGCCTGATCCTGGTATGGCAGCCTGATCCTGGTATGGCAGCCTGATCCTGGTATGGCAGCCTGATCCTGGTATGGCCGCCTGATCATGTGTTATTGTTATTGATCTGCCGTGTGTTGTTGTTGTTGTGGAGGTGACGTTGTATTGTTGTGGAGTCCCGGGGGTAGCACAGGTGCCTCACCCGGGTGAACGAACGCCATCGCCTGACACATGTAACAACCACACATGGCAGACCCGGGACAGCTGTGCCGCCTCGCTCTCACCTGTACGGCAGAACATGGTTCATGCGGTCTTCTTATCTATCGTTGGTGAGGAGAGAGAGAGAGAGAGAGAGAGAGAGAGAGAGAGAGAGAGAGAGAGAGAGAGAGAGAGAGAGAGAGAGGAGAGAGAGATAATTGGTCAGTTCTGTGTTATGTGTTGGTAGTTATGGATATGGTGATGCTTCAGGATCTCAGCGCCAGCGATGTTACCATCCTTCGTTAAATTTGTTCATGAAGATCCGCACTTGAACAAAAGACATTTTCTCTCCCCTTCCTGAGTTATACTGGAAACAAGACCAACTTGACTGACTGGTTGGCTTCTACGAGCTGTTGACGAAGACCACCAGTATACATCTGTAAATCACTGTTGACGAAGACCACCAGTATACATCTGTAAATCTCTGTTGACGAAGACCACCAGTATACATCTGTAGATCTCTGTTGACGAAGACCACCAGTATACATCTGTAGATCTCTGTTTAAGCAGACCACTAGTATACATCTGTAAATATCTGTTGACGAACACCACCAGGATATACATCTGTAGATCTCTGTTGATGAAGGCCACCAGTATACATCTGTAAATCTCTGTTGACGAAGACCACCAGGATATACATTTGTAGATCTCTGTTGACGAAGATCACCATTATACATCTGTAAGTCCCTGTTGACGAAGACCACCAGTGTACACCTGTAAATTTCTGTTTAAGAAGACCACCAGTATACACCTGTAAATCTGTTTAAGAAGACCACCAGTATACATCTGTAAATCTCTGTTGACGAGGACCACCAGTATACATCTGTAAATCACACGGAGATCCCAGCGAATATCTTGACCCTAGGTCACGACGGTGCAAACCTTGTATATGATGACCCCGGCCTTTGACCTGACTCATAAGGGTCAGATCAGAGGTCAAAGTATCATACCTAAGTATCATAGAGTCGTGGTCAAGGGTCACATCGTCGTGGTCAAGGGTCGTACCATCGTACCCGAGCGTCGTATTCGTCATGTTCAGGAGCTGTACCGTCGTAACTTACTCCCTTCTCTGACGTGTGGCTCCTCTGTACCGTGGGCGACCGTGGGTCGAGGTGGAGACTCCCCCACCCAGTGGACTGGCTCAGTGGCGACACCTCCTGCTGCAGGACAGACAACACACCGAGGGAATGAAGCGCTGAGCAGCCCAACCTCTGCCTTCTTAGTTCGCTTCGAACGAAGGGAGGTCGCTATGGGTACCAGTATACCGCTGTTTCGAACGGGAAATTTTTTGGCAAATGTAGAGCTCAGACTGGGAGGAAAGATAGCCAGGTCCTGGTTCACAAGGGCTCAAGGGGACCCGTTCACCGTGTGGGGTTTCCCGCGCAATCATCTCTACGTTCGACCCATCAACAACCTGATAGAATATATCAGTTCTCTTTCTCTGAGAATTAAAGAGCAAATCGTGAATTTTACATAAGTATTCCTCACTATGCTGCCGTCATCCGTGAACAGTTTGGAAGCACAAAGTACACTTCCTGTGTTCATGATAAACATATTACAGACAGGAATAAAACGTTGCCTAACGTAGAATCAGGTAGAACTGCTTCGTTGGTAAGAAAAAAAAAAAAAAAAGAATAAACACCAGACGCACACACTATGCTTGCTCACCTCAGTTCGTTTCCTCTATGTGTTGAGGTTATCAGGCTACATGCCTTGAGGTCAGCATCTCTATAACTTTACCGCCTCGTCTGTGCAAGAAAGTCGTGTGGAGAAAGAGTATCTGATTATCTTTTCATCAGTTATCTCCATCATACTCTAGACCTTGAGGTTTACGCACACACTCGCCACACTCGCACCTCCACACTTTTACAGTGTCGCCAGACGCCCACTAATATTATCGTATGACGATACATTAATTCATACTCTTCCACTTTCATGCTATCATTCATGTCCTTACGCCATTGCACACACACACACACACACACACACACACACACACACACACACACACACACACACAGCACATGATCAACAAACTTCAAGACTGGACTACGGCCAACGACGTCGCCATCAGGAATGCCTAAACCATCATCATTTTGACCTAAACTCACCTTCGCCTGCCTCTCTGCTCGGCCTCACTAGCAGCTACACACAGGAACCAGTCAGAGAGAATGCAGCATAAGGCAAGCAGAATCATCCTGGGCCCATCTTACACCACCTGACAAGAGGGCCCTCATCTTGCTGAGCCTGTCCAACCTCTCCCGACTACCATCGGCAGCTCACACGGCAGCTCGGCGATGATCAGTTGACACACCCCCGTCACCAAGACCTCATCTTCTACGACGCCCCAACCCGACGGACCGCCGTTCGTCACCATAATCGAAGTGAACCAGTCAGAGCTCGGAACAAGTAGATATAAGAACGATCCTATACCTACCATTGTGAACGTCACAGTTAATCCATGAACAAGTGCATAACTAAACAAATTAACATCTCTATTTTCTCTCTGGCTATGTGTGGTATGTCATCCATGGTATTGCAGTAATTGTTCAACACTTGATGTTCGTCTAAGCGCATAACGTCTCTCAGGCTATGTGTGGTATGTCATCCATGGTATTGCAGTAATTGTTCAACACTTGATGTTCGTCTAAGCGCATAATGTATAAGCCATAGTATTTACTCTGTAAACCCCCCTGCGTCACTGCCACCCTGACTGTGTCCATGTGCCTCACTCACCTGCTTACCCAAAGCGTGGAAGTATCCAGCCCACCTTGGTCTTAAGTTCCTTCATGATTGCTTAACTAGTTACTGTTATGACCTCCCAGCTCAGCAATACTGGTAATATCTTGTATGTGTACTTTCAGCCGAATGGCTGCTTGATTTACATAAACCCTTATTTTAATATTTATTTATTTACACTTACACACACACACACGCACACACACACACACACCTGACATAGACTAGGGTGTGTGTGTGTGTGTGTGTGTGTGTAAATACGTACTGTAGTAAGAAATAGTGCATATGTATATATGTACAAGGTTAAGACGGGGCAAAAGAGTGTAAACCTCTCTCCCCGGAAATCTCAAATACTAATCACACACACACACACACACACACACACACACACACACACACACACACACACACACACATAGAGATTGAAGTACTAAAATTGAATAGTTGTTGTTATATCCTTAACAAGAGGACTATGTGATTAAGGCTGCGTGGATCTTATAATAGACAGACAAAATCATGGGAGAAATAAAGGATAAGTCATCTGAGACCACAAGGAATGAGAAGTTAGTGAATATTATTAAGCAACCGGATAAGACGTTACCACAGCTGGAGTAGGAGATAAGGAATCTATGGAATCAGATCAAAGTTATAGGAAAGGTGTCATCAGATGAGAGAGGCACTTGGTGAACTGAAGATTTACAGTCATTGGGCATGATGCAGTTTAATAGAAGTTTGAGGACATGGAAAAAAGAGGTGCTCAGGGATTCAGGTAAAGCTGGAGACAAAAGCGTATGTATTGTGAAATATGAAACAATCGGGGAAGCTTATGGTCCAGTGTATGAGCGGTTTAGAAGTGCATAACATATATAGGATCAGCGCTTCTTAACGACATGAGCCTCGGGGTATGACGGATCAACGCTAAAAGTCTTACGAGTCTGGATGACACCTAATAAAGGCTTTAGAAATGCTGCGCGCAATTTCTGATATGAAAGAAAGGAGAAGAGGTAATGGAGATGATTAACATGTAAGGAAACGATCGGTCATGGTCACGTTCGATGTGGTCATCTAACTGGGAAGCATTTAAACTAAGGAACTTCAAAAAAAAAGTTGAAATTCAGTAGGGAATCCATCAGAGGTGGTAGACCAAGGGAAGAGAGGGAGAAAAGTAAAGAATAAAGTCGAAAGGCAAAAATGGGAGACTCCAGATGAGGCAGTAGGACGAACAGCCCATTCAGTACTGCAGAGGAGTAGAGAATGTTTAGCGGTGCCAATATTAGACCAGAAGTGCTCTATATAAATGCCGATTGGTTAAGAGCTGGAATTCAAGGATCGAATGAGGGAAAATGCACCTGTTATTGTTGAGTTGTTGAGATAAAACACCTACTCTATCCAATGGGATAAACGGTAGTGAGAGAGAGAATTGACCTGTTAATGAGAGACAGCCTTAAGATTCAAGATACACTGGTAGTTGGCTCATTTGAATAATACATAATGGGAAGAGTCACTGCAGTAAAGAGGTGCCGAGTAGTGATGATGATATATGGTCATACGAGGAATGTGAACGACCTGGACTCCCGTGGTGTACCGGTTAGCGTTCCTGACCGTGACGCATTCACGGGCCGCCCAGGGTCGAGCGCATAGGTTCGAATCCTGGTTGCGGCAGTCGGTCCACAGTCATCCCAGCTGTTCATCTACCCATTGGGGCTGGTCGATAAGATATAGCGTTGATAGTATGGCCTTGCTTAGGGCCTCAGCTGCCTGTGCCGTCTCAGCTAACATAAAAAGTATATAGCGAAGGAACAACCAGGATGGCACGTGAAACAGCAAAACACCCACTACTTCGGAGATTTCAGAGTTCTAATCTTAGGAGATCTCAATTACTAAGTGACTGACTGGGGGAATTTGGATTGTCACGGAAACAAGAGACTAGGGAGACCCAAGTTCGTAGAGCGTACACAGGGGAACTTCCTGTACCAGCATATCGTTGAAGACACTAGGATCAGATGCTGATGCCACATCATTACACACACAGTAATATGGATATAGAACATTTCGTGTATGATGCACCATTTTCCCTGGAAGAGGTGATCATGTAATGCTCAGGTTTGAATACGTGATAAATGAGGAAATAGAATGAGCACCGAAGAAACCAGACTCCGAGGTGAATATCATCGTAGAAATGATGCAGATCTCAACACTTTCTATGTTAATATGAAATGGGAAATGGTGTTCAGTGGTCAGGAACCATGGCATTGTGTGAGAAGGTTCCGTGAAGTTTACAAGCAATGGGGCAACTGTAAGCCTGAAACACAGAGAGAAGGTTAAAAAGCAGGAGTGCCTCAGCTAATGATGTCAAAAAGAGGAGGTGCTTAACGATGTGCTGGGACCTTCGAGGATACAGGTCGCACCATAGCCACCCAACGTTGGAAAGGTATGTGAGCTCAAGAAACGAATATAGCGGGATAGAGGAACAAGGAAGCTATGAAAAGAATAGTATGGACGAGGCAGAAAACGGTCCTAAACTTTTACTACAGCTTTCGCTAAGGGTAGATTGTCAGACGAAGAGCAGCTAATAAAGGTAATGGATGCAGGTGGGAGATCTGTTGGTATAGATTGAACATGAATGCGTGTGATGGAATGGGGAGGAAATCGAAGGAAGTGCTGAAATATCTAACAAAAAAAAAAGAGACTATCCGGAATGCTAATGGATCTTTATCGTATAAGACTTATGGCCCGGATGAAGATTTCATCTCATGTGTTGATAAAGTGAGTAGATACACTTGACGCACTGCTTGAAATGTGGCTCAAGATGTCGCTGGAGAAAGGAAAGTCGGCAAGGGAATGGAAGAGAGTGAAAACGTCATATTTGTCTTGGATAGGAGATCGAGATGATGCACTGAACTACGGCCCAGTCTTGTGGTGAGCATGGTCTCTAAAGTAATGGAAAGGATACACAGAAAACTGATTTAGGTCTGTGTACAAAGAAAGAATTACGTAAGTGAGAAACAGTACGACTTGAGGGAGAGGAGATCGTGTATAAAGATCTTAGATATCTGTGAGGGAAAATAATCTCCGTTTATGACAAAGGAACAAGATGGGTGGATTGTCTGCATCTGGACTTCCGGAAAGAATTTGACGATGTTCCACATCTGGTAAAGAAACGAGATCTTCAGGCTGGAATATGGGAAAGACAACAGGAGCCTCGATGAACAGATGATCGTAGTGAAAGGGAACAAAGGACAGATGACATGGGTTGAGGTCGCCACTGGAGTGCCGCAGGGTTCTGTTTTGGACGGATGGTCTTCTTAATCGATATAAACGGTTTGCCAGGACTGGACTCCTGCCTGAATGTGTTTGCAGATGATGCCAGAGTCATGAGGGAGGTATAGAGCGAGTAGGATTGCATCATGCTACAAGGGGACCTAGACAAGCATCTCTTAAGTTGGTCTGATACATTGGTTAATGAAATTCTACACGAGTGAATGCAAAGTAACGAGGATGGAATGTAGTGAAGGACGTTCTTGATGTGAATATTATCAAGTGGGAAATATACTGCAGGAATCTGTATGTAAGGCGAATGTGGGAGTAAACATCGCTCTTAAGAGAACAGTAAAGGAGAGACATTATCTGTGGGAAAATATTAGAATGCCGCTCAAGTTTAAGGAAGTATTCAAGCAAGCTCTTCACATCCTTTATCGGGACAAAACTAGAATATGTTTCTCAAGTTTGATCACCGCACTTGAAGAATCAAAAAGAACACAATTGACAACGAAGATGATACCAGAATTAAGAGGGCTTAATTACAGGTAAAGGCTAGAGACCTTTAATCTTCCCACTATGGAAGAGAGAAGACTAGGGATGACTTGATCACAGCCTTTAAGTTTGTAAACCAGTTTGATGATGTCAACAGTGGACAGTTCTTTGAAAGATTCGAGGATAGAACACCCAGATGACCTTACATGAAATTAAGCAAGAAACGTTGGAGAAGATGTGAGGGAATACTTTTATAGTATGAGAGTGGTGAGTGAATGCATTAAACTGAGTGATAACATTGTGAATGTTGACAATATACAGACATTTAAAAGATTGTATGATAATGGAGAAAGTTCAAGAGATGTAGCCCCACGATTGTAGAACTCCCTCGCCGTTCCGGTCCGCATCCATTTTGTATCAGATCATTACACCGTAATGCTAATGACTCACTCAAACACATCATTATGCACTCATCCTCCCACTAATCACCACGTTCGACCGTGAGCCGAATCCAGGCAGCGGTGTTGTGTGGTGGTGGTGGTGATGTGTTTTACGCTCAAAAAAATTGTTACGCAATCAGACACGTGATATGCCTGTGTTGTTCTCTGTGTAGAGTACATTGTCTTCCGTCCGGGTCTCGTGCTGGTGACACTGTAGGCTCTGGGCTGGACGGGCGAGCGGTACAAGTACTGATGACTGGGCAATCAATCCTTTATGCACACAAGCACACCCCCCCCTCCCCCCGAACACTGGACGCAGGGGGAGCGCACAACACATGCGTGCAAAGAACGATTCAGGTAAATATTTGACAGCCTGAACTTCGTGTTGTGATGCAGTATCACTGGGTTCATTTTATGAAGGGTAATCCCCTAGTGCGCAGCGCAGTGTGTTGAGTCATGGCACCACTTGTGTGAGGTGCCTTGTGTTGGCATTATGTCCATCGGTGGCGTGTGGCCTCGAGCAGTCGCCTCCCGGTGCTCTGCCAAGGTAAACTTAATACCTGTCGAACCCATCAGCACATTAGTCATGTCCGTCGGTAGCCGTCGCCAGCCAGCCCGAATGACGTCAGAGACTATGTCTTTTACGTACGTCCTGGCCATCGCTGATGGCCGAGGTGGCCTTCACATTTCACATATGTAATTAGGAGGCTCTATGTGTATGTTTGTGTGTGTGTGTGTGTGTGTGTGTGTCCGTTTGACTGACCTCTTGAACAGGACGAAGCGACCCTTGGTCACAGCCCTTGGGTACGCCGGCCTGGCCTTTGCCCTAACCCTTGGGGTCGGGCTTTGCACGATCGTGCTCAGGGAGTCAACTGTGGGTTCTGTCCTGCCTGGTAGTGTCCTCAACACGACCACTGTTGCTCTCTGATGCCAGCAGAAGCAACGGCAGCAGCAGATCTGCTCTACTCTGGTACACTCTGGCACAATGTCGCCTCCTTACTGACCTTGAGGGAATGGGATCATGTACAGCGTGCGTTCCTATCTCGCATCACAAGGTCCCGTTGGCGGCCGACCTCCATCGCCTGACATGCTTTCCAAAGGTTCACTGTAATGGACACAGCCCCTGGTATGTGGCAGCCGCCTGCTGAAGTTCTGTTGTGAACTGGAGCAGCCGAGGGCAGCCCAAGGTTGCTGCAGCTGGACGCCCACGACCAGCGGCGCTAAACATGGCCTCAGGATCGCCCCTCAACCCCCCGACGAGCCTTCCAGAAAATGTCAAAGTCCAGGAGCTGGTGGGGAGATCATGCAGGGGGCGAGCACCACCTGTCACCGACGTACTCCCCACCTGCGTACCCGTGCTCCTTTCTCTCTCTCCTGCCTCTCTTGCTGACTCTGGTTTCCTTGTGGTGGTGCTCCATGGTGTGGTAGGTGTTGTGGTGATGCCCCCCTTACCAGTCTTGGTGACGCAAGTTTTGTGCTGGTCTTGGTAAGTCACGTATTATGGTGGTGCCCCGTAATGTGGCTGGTGTTGTGGTGGTGCCCCGTAACGTGGCAGGTGTTGTGGCGGTGCCCCGTAACGTGGCAGGTGTTGTGGCGGTGCCCCGTAACGTGGCAGGTGTTGTGGTGCCCCGTAACGTGCAGGTGTTGTTGTGGTGCCCCGTAACGTGCAGGTGTTGTTGTGGTGCCCCGTAACGTGCAGGTGTTGTTGTGGTGCCCCGTAACGTGCAGGTGTTGTGGTGGTGTCCCGTAATGTGGCAGGTGTTGTGGTGGTGCCCCGTAATGTGGCAGGTGTCGTAGTGGTGCCCCGTAATGTGGCAGGTGTTGTGGTTGTGCCTCCGTACCAGTCTTGGTGAGGCAAGTCTTGTGCTGGTCTTGGTGAGTCGCGTATTTTGGTGGTGCCCCTTGGGAGGTCTTCCGTAGGTAGTTATTGTGGTAGGACCCCATGGCTAGTTTTGGTGAAGCAAAACCAGCTGTTTCACGAACAAGCTTGTAATGAGCTAGTGGTCTGTTGCTGCTTGAATTGATTTGTATTCCTTCGATTCCTGTGACAGGTAGGTAGTCTTGGTGACCATATATATATATATATATATATATATATATATATATATATATATATATATATATATATATATATATATATATATATATGGCGTGAAAAGATTTTAAGCGATCGGGGCCTGAACGTACAGGAGGGTGAAAGGCGTGCAAGGCATAGAGTGAATTGGATCGATGTGGTATACCGGGATCGACGTGCTGTCAATGGATTAAACCATGGCATGTGAAACGTCTGGGGTAAACCATGGAAAATTTTGTGGGGCCTGGATGTGGAAAGGGAACTGTGGTTTCGGTGCATTACACATGACAACTAGAGACTGAGTGTGAACGAATGTGGCCTTTGTTGTCGTTTCCTAGCGCTACCTTGCGCGCGCGCGGGGAGAGGGGGATGCCATTTCATATGTGGCGGAGTGGCGACGAGAAAGGATGAAGGCAGCAAGTATGGATATGTACATGTATATGTCTGTGTTTGTGTATTCATGTATACGTTGAAATGTATAAGTATGTATATATGCGTGTGAGGGCGTTTATGTATATACATGTATGTGTGGGTGGGTTGAGCCATTCTTTCGTCTTTTTCCTTGCGCTACCTCGCTAACGCGGGAGACAGCGACTAAGTATGATAATGAATATATATATATATATATATATATATATATATATACAGCGCTGGTGGCTGATTCATGTGAGAAACTGCAGAAGCTGGTGACTGAGTTTGGTAAAGTGTGTGAAAGAAGAAAGTTAAGAGTAAATGTGAATAAGAGCAAGGTTATTTGGTACAGTAGGGTTGAGGGTCAAGTCAGTTGGGAGGTAAGTTTGAATGGAGCAAAACTGGAGGAAGTAAAGTGTTTTAGATATCTGGGAGTGGATCTGGCAGCGGATGGAACCATGGAAGCGGAAGTGGATCATAGGGTGGGGGAGGGGGCGAAAATCCTGGGAGCCTTGAAGAATGTGTGGAAGTCGAGAACATTATCTCGGAAAGCAAAAATGGGTATGTTTGAAGGAATAGTGATTCCAACAGTGTTGTATGGTTGCGAGGCGTGGGCTATGGATAGAGTTGTGCGCAGGAGGATGGATGTGCTGGAAATGAGATGTTTGAGGACAATGTGTGGTGTGAGGTGGTTTGATCGAGTAAGTAACGTAAGGGTAAGAGAGATGAGTGGAAATAAAAAGAGCGTGGTTGAGAGAGCAGAAGAGGGTGTTTTGAAATGGTTTGGGCACATGGAGAGAATGAGTGAGGAAAGATTGACCAAGAGAATATATGTGTCGGAGGTGGAGGGAACGAGGAGAAGTGGGAGACCAAATTGGAGGGGGAAAGATGGAGTGAAAAAGATTTTGTGTGATCGGGGCCTGAACATGCAGGAGGGTGAAAGGAGGGCAAGGAATAGAGTGAATTGGATCGATGTGGTGTACCGGGGTTGACGTGCTGTCAGTGGATTGAATCAGGGCATGTGAAGCGTCTGGGGTAAACCATGGAAAACTGTGTAGGTATGTATATTTGCGTGTGTGGACGTATGTATATACATGTGTATGGGGGTGGGTTGGGCCATTTCTTTCGTCTGTTTCCTTGCGCTACCTCGCAAACGCGGGAGACAGCGACAAAGCAAAAAAAAGAAAAAAAAATATATATAAGAGTGAGTGCTCAAATTACAGAGGTATAAGTTTGTTGAGTATTCCTGGTAAATTATATGGGAGGATATTGATTGAGAGGGTGAAGGCATGTACAGAGCATCAGATTGGGGAAGAGCAGTGTGGTTTCAGAAGTGGTAGAGGATGTGTGGATCAGGTGTTTGCTTTGAAGAATGTATGTGAGAAATACTTAGAAAAACAAATGGATTTGTATGTAGCATTTATGGATCTGGAGAAGGCATATGATAGAGTTGATAGAGATGCTCTGTGGAAGGTATTAAGAATATATGGTGTGGGAGGCAAGTTGTTAGAAGCAGTGAAAAGTTTTTATCGAGGATGTAAGGCATGTGTACGTGTAGGAAGAGAGGAAAGTGATTGGTTCTCAGTGAATGTAGGTTTGCGGCAGGGGTGTGTGATGTCTCAATGGTTGTTTAATTTGTTTATGGATGGGGTTGTTAGGGAGGTGAATGCAAGAGTTTTGGAAAGAGGGGCAAGTATGAAGTCTGTTGGGGATGAGAGAGCTTGGGAAGTGAGTCAGTTGTTGTTCGCTGATGATACAGCGCTGGTGGCTGATTCATGTGAGAAACTGCAGAAGCTGGTGACTGAGTTTGGTAAAGTGTGTGAAAGAAGAAAGTTAAGAGTAAATGTGAATAAGAGCAAGGTTATTAGGTACAGTAGGGTTGAGGGTCAAGTCAATTGGGAGGTGAGTTTGAATGGAGAAAAACTGAAGGAAGTGAAGTGTTTTAGATATCTGGGAGTGAATCTGGCAGCGGATGGAACCATGGAAGCGGAAGTGGATCATAGGGTGGGGGAGGGGGCGAAAATTCTGGGGGCCTTGAAGAATGTGTGGAAGTCGAGAACATTATCTCGGAAAGCAAAAATGGGTATGTTTGAAGGAATAGTGGTTCCAACAATGTTGTATGGTTGCGAGGCGTGGGCTATGGATAGAGTTGTGCGCAGGAGGATGGATGTGCTGGAAATGAGATGTTTGAGGACAATGTGTGGTGTGAGGTGGTTTGATCGAGTAAGTAACGTAAGGGTAAGAGAGATGTGTGGAAATAAAAAGAGCGTGGTTGAGAGAGCAGAAGAGGGTGTTTTGAAATGGTTCGGGCACATGGAGAGAATGAGTGAGGAAAGATTGACCAAGAGAATATATGTGTCGGAGGTGGAGGGAACGAGGAGAAGAGGGAGACCAAATTGGAGGTGGAAAGATGGAGTGAAAAAGATTTTGTGTGATCGGGGCCTGAACATGCAGGAGGGTGAAAGGAGGGCAAGGAATAGAGTGAATTGGAGCGATGTGGTATACCGGGGTTGACGTGCTGTCAGTGGATTGAATCAAGGCATATGAAGCGTCTGGGGTAAACCATGGAAAGCTGTGTAGGTATGTATATTTGCGTGTGTGGACGTATGTATATACATGTGTATGGGGGTGGGTTGGGCCATTTCTTTCGTCTGTTTCCTTGCGCTACCTCGCAAACGCGGGAGACAGCGACAAAGCCAAAAAAAAAAAAAAAATATATATATATATATATATATATATATATATATATATATATATATATATATATATATATATATATATATATATATATATATTTTTTTTTTTATACTTTGTCGCTGTCTCCCGCGTTTGCGAGGTAGCGCTACCTCGCAAACGCGGGAGACAGCGACAAAGCCAAAAAAAAAAAAAAATATATATATATATATATATATATATATTTTTTTTTTTTTATACTTTGTCGCTGTCTCCCGCGTTTGCGAGGTAGCGCAAGGAAACAGACGAAAGAAATGGCCCAACCCCCCCCCCATACACATGCATATACATACGTCCACACACGCAAATATACATACCTACACAGCTTTCCATGGTTTACCCCAGACGCTTCACATGCCCTGATTCAATCCACTGACAGCACGTCAGCCCTGGTATACCACCTCGCTCCAATTCACTCTATTCCTTGCCCTCCTTTCACCCTCCTGCATGTTCAGGCCCCGATCACACAAAATCTTTTTCACTCCATCTTTCCACCTCCAATATGGTCTCCCTCTTCTCCTTGTTCCCTCCACCTCCGACACATATATCCTCTTGGTCAATCTTTCCTCACTCATCCTCTCCATATGCCCAAACCACTTCAAAACACCCTCTTCTGCTCTCTCAACCACGCTCTTTTTATTTCCACACATCTCTCTTACCCTTACGTTACTCACTCGATCAAACCACCTCACACCACACATTGTCCTCAAACATCTCATTTCCAGCACATCCATCCTCCTGCGCACAACTCTATCCATAGCCCACGCCTCGCAACCATACAACATTGTTGGAACCACTATTCCTTCAAACATACCCATTTTAGCTTTCCGAGATAATGTTCTCGACTTCCACACATTCTTCAAGGCCCCCAGAATTTTCGCCCCCTCCCCCACCCTATGATCCACTTCCGCTTCCATGGTTCCATCCGCTGCCAGATCCACTCCCGAATATCTAAAACACTTCACTTCCTCCAGTTTTTCTCCATTCAAACTGACCTCCCAATTGACTTGACCCTCAACCCTACTGTACCTAATAACCTTGCTCTTATTCACATTTACTCTTAACTTTCTTCTTCCACACACTTTACCAAACTCAGTCACCAGCTTCTGCAGTTTCTCACATGAATCAGCCACCAGCGCTGTGTCATCAGCGAACAACAACTGACTCACTTCCCAAGCTCTCTCATCCCCAACAGACTTCATACTTGCCCCTCTTTCCAAAACTCTTGCATTTACCTCCCTAACAACCCCATCCATAAACAAATTAAACAACCATGGAGACATCACACACCCCTGCCGCAAACCTAAATATATATATATATATATATATATATATATATATATATATATATATATATATATATATATATATATATATATATTCCTGGAATCCGCTTGCTTAAGGACCCTGGCAGGTCAAGGGCTTCAACTCCAAAAAGGCAGTCTTAACCAGCCAACCAGCAGTATGTGTGAAGTGACCACGGTATAGAGGTAACAATACGTTTACTACTTGGTCATGAATGGAAGACTCTCTTTCTAAAGGATTTGTGGCCGGCCAAGTTCGTGATGATCAGAGTGATTTGGCTAAATGAATGGCTCATTATTAATTAAGACGAGTCTATAAGTCCCTATTCAACCCACGGATCAGTAGGGCAAGTGAGGCACAAATCTTGATACAGTGCGGAAGTGTAGACAGTCTGGCACATGCATACTTCACTGTGATTACAGACTCGGCTAATGGTCGTGTCACGTTATCCTTGAGGGTAATTTCTGGTGAATGATGATCCGATGTCTTTCATCGGTTTCCGTCGAAAGAAAAAAATGTAAATGTTACCATTCTCTTCAGTCATGGGAAGGTCAGTTTTTCGTTCTTACGTTATATGGAGTGTGTCCTAGCGAGATGGGTTCGTTAGGTGGTTGGGTAGTAGGCCTATCAACTGCCAGGATTATTAACGCCGTCAATCAAGCAATATCCACCAAACGAACATTATTGAACACCTTCTCCAGTTAAGGATGATCTAAGACCACATAAACCCTCAGTAAGTAGATGGTTCTTGTCCCAGGCAGAGGATGATGGACAGACACAGTGATTCTCTGTACAAATCACGGTCGTGGAGGGCGCTTGTATACGTGGCCGTGTGTCTGACGGTCGTGCAGGGATCCACAGGCACACGAGGCCTGAGGGGAAGGTTTTCCTTTTTCTTGAACGACACAGAAAATATTCATCTCTGAGTTATTAACGAATACTGAAGGAATTTCCTCGTCTTTCATTGCCAGTGTCTCAAAGGGGTAGTGACTCTCCTTTATGATCTGTTTCAGCAGGGAATGGTATACTGCATCTAGTTGCGACAAAGTATTCAGTACGATAGGGAGGGATATGAGGGGAACTTTAGATTGATGAAGTGTCACGACAGATCTGTTGCCAGGGACGTTGACGTGATGCAAATGTTTGTCAGAGTTGCTGCAAGAGAACTACCCACCGTTGTTCCTCCTGTTTTCCCTGTACTGGTCGGCGTTCACCAGGAAATATGCCAGTCTTCATCAGCAGCATTTAGTCATTTGTGGTTTGACGAATTAACGGGAAGTGTGAGAACCAACAGACAGTTTCTATGTACAAATGTCAGTCGTTTTGTCGAGCGGGATGTTTGTGGAGTCTTATGAAATGTCAAGTGAGGTAATCGCTCAAGAGAGTATTCAAGTCTGCTTATGTCCTTGGCAACTGTAAAGGAAACCGTCTCCGCATACTTGATGACGTGTAAAAAAAAAGATAAAATAAAATAAAAGGGTCAAAATGACCGCTATAAATGTTCTTGTTTAGTGATTTGCTCTGCGTGTGGCTGAAATCCTTGGGGGGGGGGGGGGGGGGAGACAGGCACCACTCGTGCTGGTGTGCTGTGGCCAGGCCCTACACCAGATCTACCACATAGTTCAGAAGGAAGACCAGCTCTAGTCTGGAACAGTCATCTTCAGCTGTCTATGAAAGTCATATATATATATATATATATATATATATGAACGCTCGTTGTCTGTCTTGGACGATCGCTTGTTTACCAAATGGCGTCCTATCTACGTCTCTTCGTTGTATATCAACTGACTGTTATATTTCTCTCTTGTGTCTCCCCTGATGATGTGATTATTACACGAAAGTGCACTTGGGAACTTATCGTGTTTCATTTTCCCCGTGGACTCTTAGGAATATATATATATATATATATATATATATATATATATATATATATATATATATATATAGTTTTTTTCTTTCTTTTTGAACCTAGTATTCTTGGGTGGGTGCTAAGTCATGAAGCTACTGAACTGCTTGTATATCTTATTTATGGATCGTTTCATGGTCAATTAACATGACATCTGTCATGAATACTTAGCTTTATGTCTCGCAAGAGAATGATATTCACTATTGAGAGGGGAAACATGAAAGGATGAGCTAGCTCCTTAAACCTTGACAGTAGAAAACATATTTTTCAGGCAATTTCGTCGAAAATACCGTGAAACATTTAAAGGTCATCTTCCCTCCACTAGCTTGTACGTACAAGGTGAGCCATATCCAACTTTATTTGGACGGCCACACAACACTACCTTGATCTACTGCCTCTCAGTTATCAATTATCCTTTTTTTCAGCTGAAAGTTTCCCTTTGATATTTCAAGATCCCTTAAGTGGAAAACAGATGAGGAAACTTAAAACAGATGTAGAGTGTAAATCATATGTAAAATTACATTATTACTTTGCTCAACTCGGTATGAATCGTGACCATCGGTTACCCCAACCTCTTGCAAGAGATCCGTCGGCCATTGGTAGCAAGAGAGTACACTTGGTTAACAGTAAAGCCTTCCAGCTCTGACCCTTCTTGTAAGATACATCAGGACGAAGACAGAATTCGACTATGTTTGTGAGGGAAGTGAAGATGTTAAAAGAAAAGAAAAAGAATCCGGAATGCATGATGCAATATGTTGCAGAAGAGAATTGTGAACGACGTTTGAGTAATCATGTCTCATGACTCTGCCTTCAGCGAGCACAACAAAGCCACCGTCGCGTCATGGCAACAGATGGTGGTGGGCTTGATTCTGCGAACCTTCATACAGAGAGAGGCAAAACCAGTGGTGACACTTCACGGCCGTAGTATGCGCTACCCTCCGGACTTCGTAATCGCTGCATCTGTGTTATAGTCGCCTGTCAAGGTGGAGGGAATGTACAAGAGTCAGACATTGTGTAAAAAACATTCACAGTCTGGCTTGACTTGCGTCGTATCCTGGGCTGAGTGCGTCACAGCCTGTGCTGAGTGCCTCCCAGCTTGCACTGATCGCTTGCTGTACAGCCTACGCTGACTGTGTCACAGCCTCTCCATTGATTGTGTCACAGCCTCCACTAAACGCGTCACAACTTGCATAGATTGCGTCACAGGCTCCTCACACTGCGTCACAGCTTGCACCAACTGCCTCAAAAATCAGATTAACCAGGGTCCACCAAAACCACCCACGACCGTTCCCTGGAGTGCAAACTAGACGAAGACATCGCGATTTGCAAATGGTAGTTGATGTAGATCAACTTTGCAAAGAAAAGAAAATATCAAGCAAACGCAAAGAGAAAATATTGGAAACATCTTGGGTTAAGGGTTTTCAAGCTCTCAGTCGCTCTAACAACTAGCATTCGAAGCATTCAAGTCCATCCAGTGACAAACAAAAGCAGAACTCCGTGGATGAACACACACAATGTGTAGGTTATCAGGGGGACTGCACTGGGTACGTGGGCCTGTGGTCCGCGGCCCCAGACACTCAAGAGGAGCAAGAGTGCAGCACCCTGGTCCCAGACCGACCTGTGAAAGACAAAAGATGTACCTTCAAAATCGACGAAAAGACATCTTATCTTATCTTCAAGTTTATATATACAAGTGTCTAGGAATGTCTCTCTCTCTCACTGACTTTTGATCGAACCAATAAAGGCCGGTCCATTATACACAAGGGGTATATTACAAAGGGCTGATTACTTTTTTTTTTCTTACTTCATTTTGATGCAACGTAACCATGTGATTTAACCAGTATACCTCCTTAACGCGATCATGTCGATTGGTGTCGATTCCGGAGACTTCCGCTGCAGACAATGGGCCTGACAGACGTGATGCTGCTGCTGCAGCGGTAGCCTCCCGCACGGCCGGGGTTGTAACAACACCACCTCAACACCCGTCACATCACCCATGATCTGCCCTCATCCCTGCTGACTGCCGTGTCCAGTGCTGTACGACCGCTGCAAAGGAGTCACACACCAGGTATACACAACAGTCCTCACGGGGACAGTGAGCCCACCTCCGTTCAGGAGGGAGAAACGTACAGGCCTTTTCACTCCACACTGGACGTGAGGTGCATTGCAACACGTTGTGACCAGCCAGAGAGGAGGACCAGAGCGTCTGCCCCTCATGAGCGCCCAATACAGCCCTCGGCCTGTTTGGAGTTGGGTGGCAACACGTGGCGTCCCTGGGGAGTGGTGGTACAGGGGTGGGGGGCAATGCACGTCCCCCATCACCCCCTCTGAAAACCCCCCACCATTGTTGAGTGGTTCCGTGCCGCTGAGCCGCCCGAAGCGGGGGTCCCCCAGGCCTTCTTGTGCAATCCCTCGCTCCCCACAGTTTCCCTCTCGTTTGAGGCCGCCGCCCTGGCTGGGGTCGTCGGCCTCGTGTTGCTGCTCTCTGCTCCCCCTCCCCCTCCTCCTCCTCCTCCTCCTCCTGCCGTTACTAACGTTATTACCGTTATTACCACTACGGTGACGCGCCACCGTGATGATTTCTCGTCCCGTAATTCTTAGTAACATAACAGGAAAATGACATTGTGATGCAAACACAGGCGTCAGCTTGGGGTGACTATATACATCCTGGTTCCCTGGCGTCAACATCGCACGCCCAACAAGATAGCAAGGATTAGCTTGCGTTTTGATCGCGACTCTGCAAGATTTCATTTACGACAGAAAGCTTCTTTTCCCCTGACAAAAGACGTTATACCTAGGGATGTTAACCCATGTCAGGGAAGGTCTACAGAACCAACCACTCTCCTCCCCCACACAAGAGATAAAGGTAAACCCTGGATACACCCAGGAACAGACAGTACACCCAACATGGTCTCAGAAACCTGGGCTGCGGTACACCCACCAAATACTGTACCCCTGTCACATCCCAGGTACTGCCAACCCAACCCAACAAAATATGTCAACAAATGTGTTAACTTAGAAAAAGTGCAACCTAATGATATTCTTGTGTGTGTGTGTGTGTCTATATATATATATATATATATATATATATATAGATAGATAGATAGACGGGATAAAACAGCATATTTGTTGTTTATTTCCAGTTTTCATGTTAAAAGTCAAGTTAACGCTAGGGTTAACATTCATCTGTACGATGGACCTTTTGACCAGACCTTCAAGAAATCCAGCCTGGAAGAAGAAGCAGAGGAGGAGGATCTGACATTATTGATGCCCTCTCTCCTTCCCCAACACCCCACCACCACCTCACCTTTGACCAACCAAACTGATGGGAGGGTGTTGACCCCCAGTTACCAGGTGGGAAGGTTGGGTTAGTGATCGCTGCTCGGGAATCGTGTGTTGTGTTAACACGCTGAGTCTGTGTACACTGTAATATGGGAAGCCTCACGTGTTCTTTGAATGACTTGATGATGGTTTAAGGGATCCATACCATTGTTTAATACGTAGAAGTACTTGACGGTACGCGGACGGCAGAAAGCCACTTTTTGGCAATGCTGTATCATCATAATGATGATGTTGGTAATGATGATAATGATAATAATGATGATAATGATGATGATGATAATAATCTATAGCTTATTAATGTATATAATGATAATGGTGGTGGTGGTGATGGTGTGTGTGTGTGTGTGTGTGTGTGTGTGTGTGCGCGCGGAAAAGTTAACCTTTAACCTCCATGTAATGGTCCGGTAAAAGGTCAGAGGTGCAGAGTACCCGGTTTACTAGGGGTCTGACAAAGAACCCTTGTGACCTCTGTAATCCTTTTGCGCTACCGCTCACAGGGTGGGCATGGGCGGCACGATAAGCTTGCCGGGGTTACCGGTACAAATTAATCAAAGTGTACAGTAATGGCGGGAGGGGGGGGGGAGAGTAATGGTAATGGACTTAGCAGCGAAGATGAGGGGTAGTTGACTCTGTAGTGAAGATAGGGCTGTATTGATAAAGTGTATAGTAAATATAAAGTGATCGAAGTCATATATATTAGTATGGTATTGTCTGTCCGTCTGTGGAAACTGTTTCTGCCAGTGTTGAACTGTGAGGATAAAGGTATCGTGTGTGAAGTTAAAAAAAAAAATATTCAAGTTTGGTTTAAGGCCAACCTTAGTGAAGCTAAGGTTATTGTGAAAATGAGGGTTTAGGCAAGAAGGTTATATTGATATGGTGGGCTGTGAAGATAGGATGTCGTGAAGATAAGCAGGTAGCGAAGATAAGGCAGTAATGGAGATAAGAGGTGTAGTAAAAACAATAGTGTAATAATAAGTTCATGGTGAATCATGGGGTGTGACAACGAGGGTGTAGATAATTTGAAGCTGTGGTGAAGATGACAGTGTTGTAAAAACGATAATAACAATAATAATAATATTTATAATGATAATGATAATAATAATTATTATTATTATTATTATTATTATTATTATTATTATTATTATTATTATTATTATTATTATTGATCAGCTTAAAGAGATCCATCAAAGCACAAGACGTACTCACCACACAGGGTCTGGTGTGGTCAGCACATCCACATGACATTACCCGTGCGAGTGAGTGCTGGGGAGCCTCGCGTGCCGCGGGAGGAGAGTGAAAGTACGGCACGGGTCCGCTGACGACCGTCTGTCTCTACCATAAATAACGGACTTTTTCCTTCCCGCTGCCATGCACAGGTGATCTCATGGGGAAAGTGGGAAGTTTGGCGGGGATGGGTCTGTTTATGTCCAGTTATATGGACAGAGATTCGTCATATATATATATATATATATATATATATATATATATATATATATATATATATATATATATATATATATATATATATGTATATATATGTTGGAAAGGATCACAATTTTGCTCGTGATCAAGATATTCCTATGAGTCCGCGGGGAAAATGAAACACGAAAAGTTCCCAAGTGCACTTTCGTGTAATAATCACATCGTCAGGGGAGACACAAAAGAGAAATATAACATTCAGTTGATATACATCGAAGAGACGAAGCTAGGACGCCATTTGGTAAACATGTGATTGTCCAAAACATGTTTACCAAATGGCGTCCTAGCTTCGTCTCTCCGATGTATATCAACTGACTGTTATATTTCTCTCTTGTGTCTCCCCTGATGATGTGATTATTACACGAAAGTGCCCTTGGGAACTTTTCGTGTTTCATTTTCCCCGTGGACTCATAGGAATGTGTATATATATATATATATATATATATATATATATATATATATATATATATATATATATATATATATATATATATATATATATATATATATATATGTGTGTGTGTGTGTGTGTGTGTATGTATGTATGTATGTATGTATTATACTTTGTCGCTGTCTCCTGCGTTAGCGAGGTAGCCCAAGGAAACAGACGAAAGAATGGCCCAACCCACTCACATACACATATGTATATACATATACGTCCACACACACACGTATACATACCTATACATTTCAACGTATACATATGTATACATACACAGACATATACATATGTACACATGTACATAATTCATACTTGCTGCCTTCATTCATTCTCGTCGCCACTCCGCCACACATGAAATGACAACCCCCTACCCCCGCACGCCCGCGAGGTAGCGCCAGGAAAAGACAACAAAGGCCACATTCGTCCACACTCAGTCTCTAGCGGTCATGTATAATGCACCGAAACCACAGCTCCCTTTCCACATCCTGGCCCCATAAAACTTTCCATGGCCCCACAAAACTTTCCATGGTTCACCACCGACGCTTCACATGCCCTGTTTCAATCCATTGACAGCACGTCGCCCCGGTATATCACATTGTTCCAATTCACTTTATACCTTGCAGGCCTTTCACCCTCCTGTATGTTCAGGCCCCGATCGCTCAAAATCTTTTTCACTCCATCTTTCCACCTCCAATTTAGTCTCCCGCTTGTTCCCTCCATATATATATATATATATATATATATATATATATATATATATATATATATATATATATATATATATATATATAGAATATATTTATACACTTATTCGTTGGACACTTCTATGATAAGTTACAATACTCTATGACACTCGGACCTTCTCTCTCTCTCTCTCTCTCTCTCTCTCTCTCTCTCTCTCTCTCTCTCTCTCTCTCTCTCTCTCTCTCTCTCTCTCTCTCTCACACACACACACACACACACACACACATACACATACATTTGATCACCGCTTTCTGCGCTAGCGAGGTAGCACCAAGAACTCACGAAGGAAGGCCACCCCCGCTCAAATCCAATCTTCAGCTCTCATGTGTAACGCAACGAAACTACAGCTTTCTATCCACAACCAGGCCCAACAGACCTTTCCATGGTATACCCGGGGATTTCACATGCCCTCTTTCAGTCCATTAACAGCACGTCGACCCCCGTATACCACATTGGTCCAATTCACTGTCCTGTGTATGCTTTTCACCCTCCTGTATGTTCAGGTGCCGATAGTTGAAAATCTTTCTCACTCCATCCTTCCACCTCCAGTTTGGTCTCCTGCTTCTTGTTCCCTCCACTTCTGACACATATATCCTCTTTGTCAACCTTTCCTCATTCATTCTCTTCATATGTCCGAACCATTTCAGCACACCCTCTCTTCGGACTGATATAAAAAAGTGTAGAGTTTGTGTGTTAGCAGATCATGTCTTTGAATTGTGGTGCAGAATTTGGGGTGGAGGAGAGTGTCCGATGTTACCGTTCATATGATAAAGATACTGGCGGGACCTGAATGACAAGCTGGCAATAAGTTGTCATTGTGCTGCAGTCTTGTTCCAGATGACTGGGGTGTCCACATACACTCAGCCACAGATCATAACATGGTGAAAGGTGGCCGGCCGTATAGCAGAAAAGAAAATGACAAAAGACCATAACACACACTGCAGGAAGAATATAATTAAAATGTGGATTGACGTGTTGTTCATGTTTAACTTATGATGGGGTATTACCTGGGAGGGTAGGTTGTCTGGCCCTTGAGGCTTAGCTCTCTGTGGCCACTCGATAGAGGCCTCACATCCATTTGCAGATGGTGGCATGGGTGTGGTAGCCAGCCGGCATCCCCTGTCCCTTTGGACGGTGTCGTGGGTGTGGTAGCCATCCGGCGTCCTAAGTCACTACAGACTGTGGTGTGAGTGTGATTATGACAGCCGGCAGACACCACCTACCCTTCCCTATGGTGATGAGGATGGGGTAGCCAGCCGGCACCCGTGCCTCTTCTGACGGTGGTAAGGGTGTGGTAGCCAGCCGGCACCCACAGCAGCACATGAGCGTCACGGAGCCCACGGTGTGGGCGGTTGGCCTGTGACGTGTTACACGGTCGGCTGGACTGCTCGCACAGGTACATCTCACGGGTCGCTACCTCGTGGTTCCAAGCCTCTCCTGCAGGAGGAAAGTCAGGGTACGTGGCGCCACGCAAGGCATGACGGTGATCAACTCCGTGGTCACGAGGGTACGACCTTTGGGTAAGGTGACCTGCTCTTTCACCTGACTCCTAAGGGCAAGGTCATAGGTCATCCTAGCCAAGGGTCATACCGTCGTCCTTGCGTCTCACTGACACACACACGAGAGGCACCTCAGGCACGTGGTGGTGGGGAGGGCAATGCAATAAGACGTATCAATATAGATTATGTCTACTGATGGATGTAGTGAAGGGGCAGGACTCGGATCCACCTGGCAACCAGCTTCCACCCATCTTCTGGTATCCAACCTTCACCTTCCGCTTGGCATCTTGCCTCCACCCTTCACCTGGCGACCAGCCTCTACCCTCCACCTGGCGACCAGCTGCTACCTTCCACCTGGCAACCAGCCTCCACCCCCTACCTGGCAACCAGCCTCCACCCCCTACCTGGCAGCCAGCCTCCACCCCCTACCTGGCAGCCAGCCTCTACCCTCCACCTGGTAACCAGCCTCCACCCTCCACATGGTAACCAGCCTCCACCCTCCACCTGGTAACCAGTCTCCACCCTCCACATGGTAACCAGCCTCCACACTCCACCTGGCAACCAGCCTCCACACTCCACCTGGCAGCCAGCCTCTACCCTCCACATGGTAACCAGCCTCCACCCTCCACCTGGTAACCAGCCTCCACCCTCCACATGGTAACCAGCCTCCACCCTCCACATGGTAACCAGCCTCCACACTCCACATGGTAACCAGCCTCCACACTCCACATGGTAACCAGCCTCCACCCTCCACATGGTAACCAGCCTCCACCCTCCACATGGTAACCAGCCTCCACACTCCACATGGTAACCAGCCTCCACACTCCACATGGTAACCAGCCTCCACCCTCCACATGGTAACCAGCCTCCACCCTCCACATGGTAACCAGCCTCCACCCTCCACATGGTAACCAGCCTCCACCCTCCACCTGGTAACCAGCCTCCACCCTCCACATGGTAACCAGCCTCCACCCTCCACATGGTAACCAGCCTCCACCCTCCACCTGGTAACCAGCCTCCACACTCCACCTGGTAACCAGCCTCCACCCTCCACCTGGTAACCAGCCTCCACACTCCACATGGTAACCAGCCTCCACCCTCCACATGGTAACCAGCCTCCACACTCCACATGGTAACCAGCCTCCACACTCCACATGGTAACCAGCCTCCACCCTCCACATGGTAACCAGCCTCCACCCTCCACATGGTAACCAGCCTCCACCCTCCACATGGTAACCAGCCTCCACCCTCCACATGGTAACCAGCCTCCACCCTCCACCTGGTAACCAGCCTCCACCCTCCACCTGGTAACCAGCCTCCACACTCCACATGGTAACCAGCCTCCACACTCCACATGGTAACCAGCCTCCACCCTCCACATGGTAACCAGCCTCCACCCTCCACCTGGTAACCAGCCTCCACCCTCCACATGGTAACCAGCCTCCACCCTCCACATGGTAACCAGCCTCCACCCTCCACATGGTAACCAGCCTCCACCCTCCACATGGTAACCAGCCTCCACACTCCACATGGTAACCAGCCTCCACACTCCACATGGTAACCAGCCTCCACCCTCCACCTGGTAACCAGCCTCCACACTCCACATGGTAACCAGCCTCCACACTCCACATGGTAACCAGCCTCCACCCTCCACATGGTAACCAGCCTCCACACTCCACATGGTAACCAGCCTCCACCCTCCACATGGTAACCAGCCTCCACCCTCCACATGGTAACCAGCCTCCACACTCCACATGGTAACCAGCATCTCCAACGGAGCGACATTGATCCTCCAAATCACGAGAATTCAGTTTGTGTTTTTTTTTATCATTTCTTCTCTGTATCAACGCTCCACACGGCTTTTGTGTGCCATACCTCACTGTCGGAGCTTGTCTCCGAGGCTCGAGTGGCCACACAGAGACATACACACCTGGTTGTAAGGGCTTGAGTGGCCATACACACACAAACACACTCAAGCAATTGAATTCACTCATAAACACAATGAGTTAATTCAGGATAGCTTACACGTCTTATGATGTAAACAACGAAATTGTATCTAGGTATACACAGCTGATTCCAGTAACTAAGTTGCCTACTAATACAGAAGTTACAGAACTTACAGGTTTTATGGCTACCCTGCCTGCCTCCACATTACTACTCCAGAAGTTATAGGACTGTAGGTAATGAAGTCAACCATGAAGACAAATGTGTGATAAGCGTTGTTGCCCGCCTTTCATATCTGGACATTCTCTCTACCCGAGGAATCATAACGGAAGAGTCAAAAGCAATGGCAAGTGAATGTACGGAAGCAACAGTGGGGTTCAGTAACATGGTTGTCTCACAGAAGATGAATTACAGAGGAGAGAACTCAACCACAGAGAGCCATACAGTGTTGCTGTGATTGCAGCACATGACCCTCGAGTGCTAAGGCGCGATGATGACCTGGTCAAAGACCAGGTCCTCATACCCAAAGGTCATGCCGTCGTGGTCGAACGGACGACAAGGTCAGTTATTCCAGATGAAGATGGGCCTTGGCACCCCAGGGTTGTGTTGATGACCTTATAAATCATCAGGATACAGGTTACGTCATCTTAGAATGGTAGGTGAATTCAAGAAAGGGGTTGAGTGGGTTCTTGATTAAGATTATTAGCGTATAATGTTTCTAAAACCTTCAGTTATCATGAAGAAGACAGTCATCAGTAGAGTGTTGTCATACACGAAGCTTGGTTGTAGATTTTTCACAGCAGAAAAATAAGTGTTGAGAGTGAAGGAGAGGTCCAGTAACCGTCCCTCAAAGGACCTTAAACACTGACAGCTTAACATGTTAACTCTAGACTCAGTATTGCAATCACCACGGTCATTAATGTGAAGATTGTTACTTTTTTATGTTATCTGAGACGGCTTGGGCAGCTGAGGCCCTTATCAAAGCCATCTCAGCGCTCTCTCTCTCTCCAAATATATAATTTTTTTCATACCATTCGCTATTTCCCGTGACGGCTAGGTAGCGCCAAGAACAGAGGACTGAGCATTTGAAGGAATATCCTTATCTTAAAAACGAGAGGGGAGGATTTCCAGGCCCCCGCTCCCTCCCCTTTTAGTCGCCTACGACACGCAGGGAATACATGAGAAGCATTCTTTCTCCCCTATCCCATTTATATATATATATATATATATATATATATATATATATATATATATATATATATATATATATATATATATATATATATATATATTATTTATTATACTTTGTCAATGTCTCCCGCGTTACCGAGGTAGCGCAAGGAAACAGACGAAAGAATGGCCCAACCTGCCCACATACATAGGTATATGCATACACCTCCTCACATGCACATATACATACCTATACATTTCAACTTATACATACATATACATACACAGACGTATACATATATACACATGTACATAATTCATACTTGCTGCCTTTATTCATTCTCGTCGCCACCCTGCCACACATGAAATGACAATCCCCTCCTCCCGCATGCGCGTGAGGTAGCGCTAGGAAAAGACAACAAAGGAAGGCCACATTCGTTTATACTCAGTCTCTAGCTGTCATGTATGATGCACCGAAACCACAGCTCCCTTTCCACATCCAGAACTAACAAAACTTTCCATGGTTTACCCCAGACGCTTCACATTCCCTGGTTCAATCCATTGACAGCACGTCGACCCCGGTATACCACATCGTTTCAATTCACTCTATTTCTTGCACGCCTTTCACCCTCCTGCCCCGATCACTCAAAATCTTTTTCACTCCATCTTTCCACCTCCAATTTGGTCTCTCACTTCTCGTTCCCTCCACCTTTGACATATATCATCTTTGTCAATCTTGCCTTACTCATTCTCTCCATGTGACCAAACCATTTCAAAACACCCTCTTCTGCTCTCTCACCCACACTCTTTTTATAACCACACATTTCTCTTACCCTTTCATTACTTACTCGATCAAACCACCTCACACCACATATTGTCCTAAAACATCTCATTTCCAACACATCCACCCTCCTCCGCACAACTCTATCTATAGCCCATGCCTCGCAACCATATAACATTGTTGGAACCACTATTCCTTCAAACACACCCATTTTTGCTTTCCGAGATAATGTTCTCTCCTTCCACACATTTTTCAACGCTCCCAGAACTTTCGCCCCCTCCCCCACCCTGTAACTCACTTCCGTTTCCATGGTTCCATCCTCTGCCAATTCCACTCCCAGATATCTAAAACACTTCTTTTCCTCCAGTTTTGCTCCATTCAAACTTACCTCCCAGTTGACTTGTCCCTCAACCCTACTGTACCTAATAACCTTGCTCTTATTCACATTTACTCTCAGCTTTCTTCTTTCACACAATTTACCGAACTCAGTCACCAGCTTCAGCAGTTTCCTACCCGAATCAGCCACCAGCGCTGTATCATCAGCAAACAACAACTGACTCACTTCCCAAGCTCTCATCCACAGCAGACTGCATACTTGCCCCTCTCTCCAAAACTCTTGCCTTCACCTCCCTAACAACCCCATCCATAAACAAATTAAACAACCATGGAGACATCACGCACCCCTGCCGCAAACCGACATTCACTGAGAACCAGTCACTTTCATCTCTTCCTACTCGCACACATGCCTTACATCCTCGATAAAAACTTTTCACTGCTTCTAACAACTTGCTTCCCACACCATATATTCTTAATACCTTCCACAGAGCATCTCTATCAACTCTTATCATATGCCTTTTCCGGAACCATAAGTGCTACATACATATCCATTTGCTTTTCTAAGTATTTCTCGCTTACATTTTTCAAAGCAAACACCTGATCCACACATCTTCTACCACTTCTGAAACCAATCTGATGCTCTTCCCCAATCTGATGCTCTGGACATGCCTTCACCCTCTCAATGACTACCCTCCCAAATAATTTCCCGGGAATACGCAACAGACTTATACCTCTGTAATTTGAGCACTCACCTTTATCCCCTTTGCCTTTGTACAGTGGCACTATGCATGTATTCCGCCAATCCTCAGGTACCTCACCATGAGTCATACATATATTAACTATCCTAACCAACTAGTCAACAACACAGTCATCCCATTTTTTTAATAAATTCTATTGCAATACTATCCAAACCCGCTGCCTTGCCGGCTTTCATCTTCCGCAAATCTTTTACTACCTTTTCTATGTTTACCAAACCATTCTCCTTAACCCTCTCACTTCGTACACCACCTCGACGAAAACACACTATATCTGCCACTTTATCATCTAACACATTCAACAAACCTTCAAGATATTCACTTCGTTATATATATATATATATATATATATATATATATATATATATATATATATGGTTGTTTAATTTGTTTATGGATGGGGTTGTAAGGGAGGTAAATGCAAGAGTCCTGGAAAGAGGGGCAAGTATGAAGTCTGTTGTGGATGAGAGAGCTTGGGAAGTGAGTCAGTTGTTGTTCGCTGATGATACAGCGCTGGTGGCTGATTCATGTGAGAAACTGCAGAAGCTGGTGACTGAGTTTGGTAAAGTGTGTGGAAGAAGAAAGTTGAGAGTAAATGTGAATAAGAGCAAGGTTATTAGGTACAGTAGGGGTGAGGGTCAAGTCAATTGGGAGGTGAGTTTGAATGGAGAAAAACTGGAGGAAGTGAAGTGTTTTAGATATCTGGGAGTGGATCTGTCAGCGGATGGAACCATGGAAGCGGAAGTGGATCATAGGGTGGGGGAGGGGGCGAAAATTTTGGGAGCCTTGAAAAATGTGTGGAAGTCGAGAACATTATCTCGGAAAGCAAAAATGGGTATGTTTGAGGGAATAGTGGTTCCAACAATGTTGTATGGTTGCGAGGCGTGGGCTATGGATAGAGATGTGCGCAGGAGGATGGATGTGCTGGAAATGAGATGTTTGAGGACAATGTGTGGTGTGAGGTGGTTTGATCGAGTAAGTAACGTAAGGGTAAGAGAGAGGTGTGGAAATAAAAAGAGCGTGGTTGAGAGAGCAGAAGAGGGTGTTTTGAAATGGTTTGGGCACATGGAGAGAATGAGTGAGGAGAGATTGACCAAGAGGATATATGTGTCGGAGGTGGAGGGAACGAGGAGAAGAGGGAGACCAAATTGGAGGTGGAAAGATGGAGTGAAAAAGATTTTGTGTGATCGGGGCCTGAACATGCAGGAGGGTGAAAGGAGGGCAAGAAATAGAGTGAATTGGAGTCATGTGGTATACAGGGGTTGACGTGCTGTCAGTGGATTGAAGCAAGGCATGTGAAGCGTCTGGGGTAAACCATGGAAAGCTGTGTAGGTATGTATATTTGCGTGTGTGGACGTGTGTATGTACATGTGTATGGGGGGGGGGGGGTTGGGCCATTTCTTTCGTCTGTTTCCTTGCGCTACCTCGCAAACGCGGGAGACAGCGACAAAGTATAAAAAAAAAAAAAAAAAAAAAAAAATATATATATATATATATATATATATATATATATATATATATACTTCAGTGAAGGGCGTAAATGGGGAGGTGATAACAAGTAGCGGTGATGTGAGAAGGAGATGGAATGAGTATTTTGAAGGTTTGTTGAATGTGTCTGATGACAGAGTGGCAGATATAGGGTGTTTTGGTCGAGGTGGTGTGCAAAGTGAGAGGGTTAGGGAAAATGATTTGGTAAACAGAGAAGAGGTAGTAAAAGCTTTGCGGAAGATGAAAGCCGGCAAGGCAGCAGGTTTGGATGGTATTGCAGTGGAATTTATTAAGAAAGGGGGTGACTGTATTGTTGACTGGTTGGTAAGGTTATTTAATGTATGTATGACTCATGGTGAGGTGCCTGAGGATTGGCGGAATGCGTGCATAGTGCCATTGTACAAAGGCAAAGGGGATAAGAGTGAGTGCTCAAATTACAGAGGTATAAGTTTGTTGAGTATTCCTGGTAAATTATATGGGAGGGTATTGATTGAGAGGGTGAAGGCATGTACAGAGCATCAGATTGGGGAAGAGCAGTGCGGTTTCAGAAGTGGTAGAGGATGTGTGGATCAGGTGTTTGCTTTGAAGAATGTATGTGAGAAATACTTAGAAAAGCAAAGGGATTTGTATGTAGCATTTATGGATCTGGAGAAGGCATATGATAGAGTTGATAGAGATGCTCTGTGGAAGGTATTAAGAATATATGGTGTGGGAGACAAGTTGTTAGAAGCAGTGAAAAGTTTTTATCGAGGATGTAAGGCATGTGTACGTGTAGGAAGAGAGGAAAGTGATTGGTTCTCAGTGAATGTAGGTTTGCGGCAGGGGTGTGTGATGTCTCCATGGTTGTTTAATTTGTTTATGGATGGGGTTGTAAAGGAGGTAAATGCAAGAGTCCTGGAAAGAGGGGCAAGTATGAAGTCTGTTGGGGATGAGAGAGCTTGGGAAGTGAGTCAATTGTTGTTCGCTGATGATACAGCGCTGGTGGCTGATTCATGTGAGAAACTGCAGAAGCTGGTGACTGAGTTTGGTAAAGTGTGTGGAAGAAGAAAGTTGAGAGTAAATGTGAATAAGAGCAAGGTTATTAGGTACAGTAGGGGTGAGGGTCAAGTCAATTGGGAGGTGAGTTTGAATGGAGAAAAACTGGAGGAAGTGAAGTGTTTTAGATATCTGGGAGTGGATCTGTCAGCGGATGGAACCATGGAAGCGGAAGTGGATCATAGGGTGGGGGAGGGGGCGAAAATTTTGGGAGCCTTGAAAAATGTGTGGAAGTCGAGAACATTATCTCGGAAAGCAAAAATGGGTATGTTTGAGGGAATAGTGGTACCAACAATGCTGTATGGTTGCGAGGCGTGGGCTATGGATAGAGATGTGCGCAGGAGGATGGATGTGCTGGAAATGAGATGTTTGAGGACAATGTGTGGTGTGAGGTGGTTTGAGCGAGTAAGTAACGTAAGGGTAAGAGAGATGTGTGGAAATAAAAAGAGCGTGGTTGAGAGAGCAGAAGAGGGTGTTTTGAAATGGTTTGGGCACATGGAGAGAATGAGTGAGGAGAGATTGACCAAGAGGATATATGTGTCGGAGGTGGAGGGAACGAGGAGAAGAGGGAGACCAAATTGGAGGTGGAAAGATGGAGTGAAAAAGATTTTGTGTGATCGGGGCCTGAACATGCAGGAGGGTGAAAGGAGGGCAAGAAATAGAGTGAATTGGAGTCATGTGGTATACAGGGGTTGACGTGCTGTCAGTGGATTGAAGCAAGGCATGTGAAGCGTCTGGGGTAAACCATGGAAAGCTGTGTAGGTATGTATATTTGCGTGTGTGGACGTGTGTATGTACATGTGTATGGGGGGGGGGGGCCATTTCTTTCGTCTGTTTCCTTGCGCTACCTCGCAAACGCGGGAGACAGCGACAAAGTATAAAAAAAAAAAAAAAAAAAAATATATATATATATATATAGACACCCTAGCCTGAGCCCGGTGCCCATTTTAACGACCATCCCCTAAAGTTAGATGAACAGGTGGATTGACTGTGGACCAACTGCCCATACCGGAATTAGAACCTATGCTCTCGACCCTGGGTGGCCCATGAATGCGTCATGGCCAGGAACGCTAACCGGAACGCCACGTAAGGCTTACACGCAGGTCCCTTATGGCATTAGATGAAATGAGTATGGTGACCTTTGCTCGACTGGACTTGGCAAAAATGCTTCCCAGTGTATGTCATCCTCGAGCGACCTTTCCACGTAGCTTCATGTCACAGTAGCGTCACCACGGTGAGGAGAGAGAGAGAGAGAGAGAGAGAGAGAGAGAGAGAGAGAGAGAGAGAGAGAGAGAGAGAGAGAGAGAGAGAGAGAGAGAGAGAAAACAAACACATGGCATTCGCTTTACCTGCCTTGAAGGTGGGACTGTACCCATTAATAACTTGCCCAAATGTGTTTCTCTCTCTCTCTCTCTCTCTCTCTCTCTCTCTCTCTCTCTCTCTCTCTCTCTCTCTCTCTGTTATTCTGGTCATTAACGACTTGTTAGGTGTTGCCAGGTCATGATCATACTCGGGAAATCCACGGAGGCATGTGCTGCCCCGTAGGACACCCACTTTAACAATATCCTTACCTCTGAAGCGGTTATCACGGTACGGGAGGCTGTGAGGACAGACTAAGCCTCGTTAGTGTTCCATGTCTGACGGGATCACCAGTAGAGAAATAGCCAGACCCCGTAGGATTGTTCTGTCATAAATCAACACAGTGTATATGGGATACACAAAATCACCTTGGCTATTAATCGCTCGGCTTTACCGAAAACGTCTCATAATTGTGGAATTAAGGATCCTCACGGGTGTCACCTGGGCTGTGGTAGGTGCTAGTAGTTCCCTCCTGGCTCAGACCCCCAGGGTGTGGCGGAGGGGGTTTCCCTGGTGTTGGAGATGGGATGATGATTAACGTGGTGGAGGTGCTGGTGGAGATGATTTCCTCTTCAAACATCGTGTGTAGTTGCAGGGAAGACGTGTGTGTGTCTGTGTGTGTGCGTGTGGCTGTTTAGCAGTTGTAGCTGTACAGTCTGCAGAAGCGGTACTTCCGGGCCTGGGGCGTGGGGCCTTGGTTATGTAGCAGTGCTCCCTGGGGCTTGGGGCGTGTAGCAGTGTACCCTTGGGCCTTGGTTATGTAGCAGTGCTCCCCGGGCGTGAAGCGTGCGGAAATGCCCCTCGGGGCGTGAGGCGTGCAGCTGGGCTTGGAGGCAGTTCCCCTCTGGGGCATGGAGCGTGTAGAGGTGCAGCAATACAGTCAGCAGCAGCGGTGCTCCCCCGAGGCGTGCAGCAGTGTCCCTGGAGCGTGAGGCGTGCAGCATTGTCCTCGGAGCGTGAGGCGTGCAGCAGTGTCCTCTGAGCGTGAGGCATGCAGCAGTGTCCTCGGAGCGTGAGGCGTGCAGCAGTGTCCTCGGAGCGTGAGGCGTGCAGCAGTGTCCTCGGAGCGTGAGGCGTGCAGCAGTGTCCTCGGAGCGTGAGGCGTGCAGCAGCATCACCAGGGCATGGACCGTCTAGCAGTGCCCCCGGAGCGTGAAGCATGTAGCATGGCGGTGCCACCGGAGTAGGCAGCAAGTTATCAGTGTGCGCTCCTCCCTCCCTCGCTGTACCCTGCGACCTACGCACTGTTACACACGTACACACAGACTCAATCGCGCGCGCGCGCGGGCGCACCAGCCTCCGGTAGTGCCTTCCCTTGAACCAGGCACCCACCCCTGACACCCCCGCGCCCTGGAGGAGGAAGCCTCACCCATTCCTATCCAGCCGATCCGCCGACCTCTGCTTGCCTTTCCTGCGTATTACAGACAGTAGTACTTCGTTTCCTCGAGTACATAGTTATGTCGTGGAGTTGTCATTATATTGTATTTCATCTTCATAATTCGTCTGGTTTTGTTATCCTATGCGTAGGGTGTCGACGCATTTTTTGAGGCCGATAATCGATGCAGTGATTATCGTGTGTTGCGCATTTACGTTGCCATGAATGGTGAGGCCACCAGTGGACATTGGTGGCGACATGGAGGTGGTGATGTAGGTAGGGTGGTGTGTGGTGGTGATCATGGTGTTTGGTTGTGATCCTGGTGTGTGGTGATCATCATAGTGTGTGGTGGTGATCATGGTGTGTGGTGGTTGGTGATCATGGTGTGTGGTGGTGATCATGGTGTCTGGTGGTGATCATGATGTGTGGTGGTGGTCATGGTGTGTGGTGATGATCATGGTGTGTGGTGGTGATCATGGTGTCTGGTGGTTGTCATGGTGTGTAGTGGTGATCATGGTGTGTGGTGGTGGTGATCTTGGTGTGTGATGGTGATCATGGTGTGTGGTGGTGATCATGGTGTGTGGTGGTGATCATGATGTGTGGTGGTGATCATTGTGTGTGGTGGTGATCATGGTGTTTGGTGGTGGTCATGGTGTATGGCGGTGATCATGGTGTGTGATGATCATGATGTGTGGTGGTGGTCATGGTGTGTGGTAATAATCATGGTTTGTGGTGGTGATCATGATTTGTGGTGATCATGGTGTGTGGTGGTGATCATGGTGCGTGATGGTGATCATGGTGTGTGGTGGTGATCATGGTGTGTGGTGGTGATCATGGTGTGTGGAGGTTGGTGATCATGGTGTGTGGTGGTTGGTCATCATGGTGTGTGGTGGTGATCTTGGTGTGTGGTGGTGATCATGGTGGGTGGTGATCATGATGTGTGGTGGTTGTCATGGTGTGTGGTGATGATCATGGTGTGTGGTGGTTGTCATGGTGTGTAGTGGTGATCATGGTGTGTGGTGGTGGTGATCTTGGTGTGTGATGGTGATCATGGTGTGATTGTGATCATGGTGTGTGGTGGTAATCATGATGTGTGATGGTGATCATGGTGTGGTGGTGATCATGGTGTGTAGTGATGATCATGGTGTGTGGTGATCATGGTGTCTGGTGGTTGTCATGGTGTGTAGTGGTGATCATGGTGTGTGGTGGTGGTGATCTTGGTGTGTGATGGTGATCATGGTGTGTGGTGGTGATCATGGTGTGTGGTGGTGATCATGATGTGTGGTGGTGATCATGATGTGTGGTGGTTGTCATGGTGTGTGGTGATGATCATGGTGTGTGGTGGTGATCATGGTGTCTGGTGGTGATCATGATGTGTGGTGGTGGTCATGGTATTTGGTGATGATCATGGTGTGTGTTGGTGATCATCGTGTGTGGTGGTGATCATGGTGTGTGGTGGTGATCATGGTGTGTGGTGGTGGTCATGGTGTATGGTGGTGATCATGGTGTGTGGTGATCATGATGTGTGGTGGTGGTCATGGTGTATGGTAATAATCATGGTGTGTGGTGGTGATCATGGTGTGTAGTGGTGATCATGGTGTGTGGTGGTGATCATGGTGTGTGGTGGTGATCATAGTGTGTGGTGGTGATCATGGTGTGTGATGGTGATCATGATGTGTGTTGGTGGTCATGGTGTGTGGTGATGATCATGGTGTTTGGTGGTGATCATGGTGTGTGGTGGTGATCATGTTGTGTAGTGGTGATCATGGTGTTGGTGGTGGTCATGGTGTGTGGTGGTGATCATGTTGTGTAGTGGTGATCATGGTGTGTGGTGGTGATCATGGTGTGTGGTGGTGATCATAGTGTGTGGTGGTAATCATGATGTGTGGTGGTGATCATGGTGTGTGATGGTGATCATGGTGTGTGGTGGTGGTCATGGTGTGTTGTGGTGATCATGTTGTGTAGTGATGATCATGGTGTGTGGTGGTGATTATGATGTGTGGTGGTGGTCATGGTGTGTGGTGGTGATCATTGTGTATGATGGTGTTCATGGTATGTGGTGGTGACTTTGGTGTTTGGTGGTGATCATGGTGTGTGGTGGTGATTATGATGTGTTATGGTGGTCATGGTGTGTGGAGGTGATTATGATGTGTGGTGATGGCCATGGTGTATGGTGGTGATCATGGTATGTGGTGGTGATCATGGTGTGTGGTGGTGATCATGGTGCGTGGTGGTGATCATGGTGTGTGGTGATGATCATGGTGTGTGGTGGTGATTATGATGTGTATTGGTGGTCATGGTATGTGGTGGTGATCATGGTGTGAGGTGGTGATCATGGTGTGTGGAGGTGATTATGATGTGTGGTGATGGCCATGGTGTATGGTGGTGATCATGGTGTGTGGTGGTGATCATGGTGTGTGGTGATCATGATTTGTGGTGGTGATCATGGTGTGTGGTGGTGATTATGATGTGTATTGGTGGTCATGGTGTGTGGTGGTGATCATGGTGTGTGGTGGTGATTATGATGTGTAGTGGTGGTCATGGTGTGTGTTGGTGATCATGATGTGTGGTGGTGATCATGGTGTGAGGTGGTGATCATGGTATGTGGTGGTGGATGTGGTGTGTGGCGGCTGTGTTGGTGTGTGGTGGTAGTGAGACATATCTGTGGTTGGAGAAATTCTTATTTGGCTGATAATTGGATTTCTCCCTAGCTTCTTTGACTGTGGTGAAGTAGTAAACGGCATAACATTAAGTTCTGCAGTATGATAAACACTTCCATGTGTTTAGGTCTGAATATGACTCATATTTTACAGTAGCAGTTGCACAGTCTTATGGTATTTTGTCCATGAATAACCTAACCTAAGACGAGGTTCAGGATTGGGCCAGGATGCACCTTACACCCATGGTCGTGTGTGTGTGGACATGATGACAATTAAGAGGATGTGAGAGCCCATGGATACAAGTAATCTGTTGATGAATGTAGTGAGGAACGAGGTTGGTTGGCACCCATGATACGTACGTAAGGCCGTGATGGTTCTGATATATGTTTACTGGCGGTACAAGGTAATGATACCTTGGTGGGTGCACAATTGAAGGATATATTGCCAAGAGGAAGAGGTATTATCATAATCTGGCCTGGTATCCTTGAGATGATCTGGTCGATTGTGACAGGCCTGGTGTGTGTGTGTGTGTGTGTGTGTTGGAGGGGGGGGGAGGCTGCCGTGTAATGAGTCTCTGTGGCAGGGAGGTTTTCTTGTCTTCATAAAACCTCTTTACACAAAGTAGAAAATACAAATACTTTATAATGAATGTTTTTTTTACCTTCACGACAGTACCAGCTTTGTTAGACTACCCACACCTAAGATGTGTAGTTTATTGAACGTAAAGACTCGAGTAAAATATCTGTGGTTTCAGATTTGTGTAAATCTCCTTAAATATGGACTTTACTGTGATTGGGATTAGAGAAGCCGACGAGTAGATTACACATGCGCTTTTGGGCCATAAGAACAGGATTTAAAGAGGCCATTCTTCACATGTTTTGATGTAATGTGGTTCTGAGCTTGCCTCCCGCTCTTGCTCGTCTGTTTCGCTTCTGGCTAAAAGCCAAAGCTTTTTTTTCTTAGAAATGTGTCAGAAATTTGCGAAAGATATATATATATATATATATATATATATATATATATATATATATATTCGTACATTTTTTGAATTATCCGTTCGACACTCAGAGGATTTCCATGTGAATGATTTGTCAGTGTGTAAACCTCAAAATCTGGGATCAGTATCGCATTCTCGGTTCTGCCCAACAAATGAAACTCAGATGAACGATCTTTCTCCATATATGGACCAGTACGACGTAAGCACCTTGCAGATGTCCTACTTGCGGCAAACCAAGATTGACATGCTGATCTTTGTACTGTTGTGACCAGTAACGTGATTATGACTGGAAGCAGAAGTGTAGAGTTGTGTCTTTGGCAAAGAGATTCAGCTTGAAGCTGGTAGGAACAGACGGTGTCATATACACAGAAGAGCAAGGGACCCAGTGTTGTCTCCTGAGGTACTCCAGAGGCATTCTCTCAGACACCCGAGGGACTAATACTTAAAGAGACGAATTCTCTTCCTTTTTTTTTCAGATAACTGTCAGATCACTTCGGGTGTGTCTCGAGATTACTGAAGTCTTCAAGATCATAGACAAAAATGTTATAAACTGTGGTGTCAAGTGCTTGTGAGGGAGCCAGGGTTATAGCGAAAAGAACTTCCCGATCGCACGACGTTTAGAAAATGCAAAGAATGAAATGCTGTGAAAGAATTAGACTAATAATACAGAAGAAAAGATACTGCTGCTCATGTTAGTATTTAGATGTTAACCAAGGATTGTTTTACCCTCAAGTATAGGACCTAATTTGGTAGTGTTATCTGATTAGGAAGAATAATTCTTATCTTTTCTAAATTATTACAGAGGGCGTGGAGGAGGGTGCCACCATGTCTACTGCCCTTCGGAGGTAGATGTAGTGAAACCCAGTCACGCCCTTGGGAAGTCTCTACGAAATTTTATGGTGTAATTAACATAAGTTTTTGTAACCGGAGCGAGGAACAAAGAAAATGAGAGTGATCGTTGCCACATAATTTCCTCAGAGCTTCTAGTGGCTGTGGTAACCGTTCATCTAGGGCGCCAGCAAGGTTTACCTCTTGATCATTAAATGTATTGGTATCTACAGCAGGATCCTAAATTACCTTGTCATTTACCGGTACACGGTCTGGGGTGTTTGGTGTTGTCGCATTTGATAATCTGGCGGGTTATTTACCTTGTGGAACATGTATGACCATCTAAAGGCCTCCAGTTTGTTGTAGAAATATTTTTTACGGTGAATATGTCCCTCTAAGGACAGCATTTAGTACGGTACGTTGGTATCTGAAGTGCACAGCGTGTTTGTGTCTCCTCCTGTCTGCACGTTGCTGGGGGTCGACATATGTCTGGTACAGACAACACAGTTCTTGGGTTATGTCATGTTTATCAGAACATTTTTGCCTCTATCCAGCATGTTACCTCAAGGCAAGCCATTGTTGTGACGCTGGTTGCGGTAATTCACATCATCACGTATTCCATTATGACTTTGCCCACCGGACGACCTGCCCTTCGCAGGATTTCAATCTCTAAGTTTGACCTCAGCAGACAGAAGTCCTACGTATGATGGGTGTGACGCATGGCTCGTGTCGTACACCTGATGAGTAGGAACTGGAAAGTAAACCCGACTCGTTTGTGTAGGATATTCCCGGGTGATGAGGCCCTTGTACTGGAGGCAATGTCTTCAGCTGCACATATGCTGTCTCTCGTTCTTTGATGGGGCGGATTAGATTCAGGGAGGGAGGCGATGGCACACTGTTAGGGATACAGAATTAGTCACCTCATCACCTATACCTTTGTGAAGATTACCAGGTGTATGGGCGATATTTTGAGGACTTATCGTCTGCAGGAGATTTGGGTATCTGTCCGTAAACCAGGTGGATACCACTATGACAACGATAGACATTTCTGCCTATGATGTGAGGATCATCTTCGGGTCAGTCAGACCTTAACGATGGAAATTTAATGAGGTTCTCTGTTTGTGTAAACTTGTGTATTTTTGGTACATTTCCAGGAATCTTTGACCTACACTGCAGCATCTGCGGTGTGCTGGCCGTCGTAAACAGGTTATGACACTGTTCACAGATGTGAGTTGTCACACATGGTCTCACAAAGCTTATTTATACCATACGAGGGCAAGATTTTTGAGACAAAATCTGAGCAAAATACTTTACTACACCGTAAATATCCTATCATGATTTGGTTGACTGACTGCTGCCATGTTCGTATGGTTTGAATCAGAGGGAAAGAGGTACTGGGGCTGTCATGTCATACAGCTGGGAAGTGGAGTACGGCGGTGATCATGATGTGTGGTGGTGGTCATGATGTCTGGTGGTGATCATGGTGTGTGGTGTTGATCATGTGTGGTGGTAATCATGGTGTGTGTGGTGGTGATCATGGTGTGTGGTGGTAATCATGGTGTGTGTGGTGGTGATCATGGTGTGTGGTGGTGATCATGATGTGTGGTGGTGATCATGATGTGTGATGGTGGTCATGGTGTGTGATGGTGGTCATGGTGTGTGGTGTTGATCATGTGTGGTGGTAATCATGGTGTGTGGTGGTGATCATGGTGTGTGGTGGTTGGTGATCATGGTGTTTGATGGTGATCATGGTGTGTGGTGGTGATCATGGTGTGTGGTGGTGATCATGGTGTTTGGTGGTAGTCATGGTGTGTGGAGGTGATCATGTTGTGTAGTGATGATCATGATGTGTGGTGGTGATCATGATGTGTGGTGTTGATCATGGTGTGTGATGGTGATCATTGTGTATGATGGTGATCATGGTATGTGATGGTGATTATGGTGTTTGGTAGTGATCATGATGTGTGGTGGTGATCATGATGTGTGATGGTGGTAATGGTGTATGGTGGTGATCATGATGTGTGGTGGTGATCATGGTGTGTGGTGGTGATCATGATGTGTGGTGGTGATCATGGTGTGTGGTGGTGATCATGATGTGTGGTGGTGATCATGAGTGTGTGGTGGTGATCATGGTGTGTGGTGGTGATCATGGTGTGTGGTGGTGATCATGTGTGTGGTGGTGATCATGTGTGTGTGTGATGTGTGGGGTGATCATGGTGTGTGGTGACATGTGTGTGTATCATGGTGTGTGGTGGTGATCATGGTGTGTGGTGGTGATCATGGTGTGTGGTGGTGATCATGGTGTGTGGTGGTGATCATGGTGTGTGGTGGTGATCATGGTGTGTGGTGGTGATCATGGTGTGTGGTGGTGATCATGGTGTGTGGTGGTGATCATGGTGTGTGGTGGTGATCATGTGTGTGGTGGTGATCATGGTGTGTTGGTGGTGATCATTGGTGTGTGGTGGTGATCATGGTGTGTGGTGGTGATCATGGTGTGTGGTGGTGATCATGGTGTGTGGTGGTGATCATGGTGTGTGGTGGTGATCATGGTGTGTGGTGGTGATCATGGTGTGTGGTGGTGATCATGGTGTGTGTGATGAATCATGGTGTGAGGTTGGTGAACATGGAGTCATGGTTTGTGATCATATTGTGCGGTGGTGATCATGGTGTGTGGTGGTGATCATGATGTGTGGTTGATGACCATGGTGTGTGGTGGTGATCATGGTGTGTGGTACTGAACATGGTGGTTTTGTTGATCATGGTGTGAGATTGTGATCCTATTGTAGGGTGATTATGGTGTGTTGGAGATCATGGTGTGTGGTTGTTATCATGGTGTGTGGTGGTGATCACGGTGTGTGGTTGTTATCATGATGTGTGGTGATGATCATGGTATGCGGTGGTGATCATGGTGTGTGGTGGTGATCATGGTGCGTGGTTGTGATCCTGGTGTGTGGTGGTGATCATGGTGTGTGGTTGTGATCCTGGTGTGTGATGATGATCATGTGTGATGGTGATCATGGTCTGTTGGTGATCATCGTGTGTGGTTGTGATCATGGTGTGTGTTGGTGATCATAGTGTGTGGTGATGATCATGGTATGTGGTGGTGATCATGATGTGTGGCGGTGATCATGGTGTGTTGTGGTGATCCTGGTGTGTTGTGGTGGTCATGGTGTGTGGTGGTGATCATGGTGTGTGGTTGTGATCCTGGTGTGTGGTGGTGATCATGGTGTGTAGTTGTGGTCCTGGTGTGTGATGATGATCATGATGTGTGGTGGTGATCATGGTGTGTGGTTGTGATCATGGTGTGTGGTGGTGGTCATGGTGTGTGGTTGTGATCATGTTGTGTGGTTGTGATCATGACGTGTGGGGGTAATCATGGTGTGTGGTGGTGATCATGATGTGTGGTGGTGATCATGATGTTTGGTGGTGATCATAGTGTGGGTTATGGTGATCATGATGTGTGATGATTATGATGTGTGGTTGTGATCATGGTGTGTGGTGATCATGGTGTGTGGTGGTGATCCTGGTGTGTGGTAGTGATCAAGGTGTGTAGTTGTGATCATAGCGTGTGTTATGATCATGATGTGTGATGATTATGATGTGTTTTGGTGATCGTTGTGTGTGGTGGTGATGGTCATGGTGTGTGATTGTGATCCTGATGTGTGGTGATGATCATGGTGTTGTGGTGGTGCTCATGGTGTGTGGTGGTGATCATGGTGTGTGGTGGTGGTCATGGTGTATAGTGGTGATCATGGTGTGTGGTGGTGATCATGGTGTGTGATTGTGATCCTGATGTGTGGTGATGATTATGGTGTGTGGTGATGGTCATGGTGTGTCGTGATGATCGTGATATGTGGTGATGATCATGGTGTGTGGCCGTGATCATGATGTGTGGTAGTGATCATGATGTTTGGTGGTGAGCATGATGCGTTTTGGTGATCATGGTGTGTGGTGGTGATCATGTGTTTTGGTGATCATGGTGTGTGGTGATGATCATGGTGTGTGGTGGTGATCATGGTGTGTGGTGATCATGATGTGTTTTGGTGATCGTGGTGTGTGGGGGTGATCATGGTGTGTGTTTGTGATCATAATGTGTGGTGGTGATCATGGTGTGTGGTGGGGATCATGATGTGTTTTGGTGATCATTGTGTGTGGTGGTGATCATGGTGTGTGGTGGTGATCATGATGTGTTTTGGTGATCATGGTGTGTGGTGGTGATCATGGTGTGTGGTGGGGATCATGATGTGTTTTGGTGATCATGGTGTGTGGTGGTGATCATGGTGTGTGGTGGTGATCATGATGTGTTTTGGTGATCATGGTGTGTGGTGGTGATCATGGTGTGTGGTGGGGATCATGATGTGTTTTGGTGATCATGGTGTGTGGTGGTGATCATGGTGTGTGGTGGTGATCATGGTGTGTGGTGATCATGATGTGTTTTGGTGATCGTGGTGTGTGGTGGTGATCATGATGTGTTTTGGTGATCATGGTGTGTGGTGGTGATCATGGTGTGTGGTGGGGATCATGATGTGTTTTGGTGATCATGGTGTGTGGTGATCATGATGTGTTTTGGTGATCGTGGTGTGTGGGGGTGATCATGATGTGTTTTGGTGATCATGGTGTGTGGTGGTGATCATGGTGTGTGGTGGGGATCATGATGTGTTTTGGTGATCATGGTGTGTGGTGATCATGATGTGTTTTGGTGATCGTGGTGTGTGGGGGTGATCATGATGTGTTTTGGTGATCATGGTGTGTGGTGGTGATCATGGTGTGTGGTGGGGATCATGATGTGTTTTGGTGATCATGGTGTGTGGTGGTGATCATGGTGTGTGGTGGTGATCATGGTGTGTGGTGGGGATCATGATGTGTTTTGGTGATCATGGTGTGTGGTGGTGATCATGGTGTGTGAGGGTGATCAAGATGTGTATTAGTAAAGGCTTGTGGTGGACATTATAGTTAAAGCATGTCGTGGTCAGGGCGTGTGGAGTATGTGGTGGTGGTCAGGGCGTCTGATAGTCAGGGATTGTGATGGATATGGTGGACAGGTCATATGTTAGAGTGTTGGTCAGTCGTTGTGGTGGATGTGGTGGACAGGTCATGTGTTAGAGTTTTGGTCAGTCTTTGTGGTGGATGTGGTGGACAGGTCATGTGTTAGAGTGTTGGTCAGTGATTGTGGTGAGTCTACAGGACAGGTCATGTGTTAGAGTGTTGGTCAGGGATTGTGGTGGATGTGGTGGACAGGTCATGTGTTAGAGTGTTGGTCAGTCATTGTGGTGGATGGAGTGGACAGGTCATGCGTTAGTGGTTTTCAGGGCTTTTAGTAGATATGATGGTCAGGAAATGTGGTGGAGGTGGTGATCAGAGCTTGTAGAGGATGTGGTAGTTAGAGCTTGTGGTGGTAAATAAGTGGTGGAAGCGGTAGTCAGAGCTTGTGGTGGAGGTAGTGGTCAGCGCTTGTTGTGGATGTGGTAGTTAGGGTTTGTGGTGGATGTAGTGGTCAGGGCATGTGGTGGAATGTGGTTTTCATGGTTTGTTTTGGAGGTGGTGGCCAAGACTTGAGGTGGTCAGGTCGTCAGGTGGAGATGGTGGTCAGGGCTTGTGGGGGAGGCGGTAGCCGGGCCGTTTGGAGGATGTAGTGGCCAGGGCTCGTGGTGGGTGTGGTGGTCAGGGCGTGAGTTGGAGATGATAATCAGGATGTCTGGTGGAGGTGGTGGTCAGGGCTCGGGGTGGGTGTGGTGGTCAGGGCGTGAGGTGGAGATGATAATCAGGGTGTGTGGTGGATGTGGTGGTCAGGGTGTGTGGTGGGTGTAGTGGTCAGGGCTTGTCGTGGATGTAGCGGTCGGGGCGTGAGGTGGAGATGATGGTCACGGCTTGGGATGAATGTGGTGGTCAGGGTGTGTGGTGGAGGTAGTGGCCATGGGCGGGTACTGCGTCTTCCCTCACTACTGCCCCCCTGTTTCCCCTCGCCCCAGACCCCCCCTCCCTGGCCTTCGTTACGTAACCTGCCAATTTCTCTCTTCGTACTGTCGTGTGGCGGTGGGGGTGGTGGCGGTGCAGTCGACTCATGACAATAACCTCTGGAACTTGGCACTGCTGCTCCATCCTGCACTAGTCCATCTTGCTCCTCCCTCACCTCACATCTCCTTCCACACATGGGGGTCTTTATTCTTTGAATCTGGCACCTTATAACCCCTCCAGACTTCGATTTCTGCCGCTTATGGGGCTTGCCTCTCCTTCCTCCCTCTCACCGGTTGCTCTTTGCTGGCCCCTCCCGCTCTCCCTCCTTGCCTGTGCCTGCCTCCCCTGCCGGCCAGCTCAGTATGCACCCACCACCGCCGCCGCCCCCACCCTTGCTCTCTATGGACCCAAACTCTCTTCGTACCTATATACTTTCCCCGAAAATTCCACCATTTTTTTTTTTTTTTTTTTGCATGAGTTGTCTGTTTCATTTGTTCTTGCAGATTGTCTGAGCCCCTCCGTACGTTATCCCATTATATTAGCACACTCGTCTAAGGGACCAGTTAGGCAGTAGACTTTTGTCCCTTTGTTTGTTTGTGTTTGTGTGTGTCTGTGTGTTCACTGTCTGGGACTCATCATCAGATCACGATCCTTTGATCCCTCTTTCATGATGAGCGTGTGTGTGTGTGTGTGTGTGTGTGTGTGTGTGTGTGTGTGTGTGTGTTACATCACCGCCCAAGCCTCCAGGTTGCAAATTAATATTACACGAGTTGAAGTACGCAGTTTTAACGCCTGACTATTGACTGTCGCCAGCAGCCAGCAGCAGTCTGAACTTCCTAGCCAGCCATTCACTAGTACGTCCCTCCTAGCCAGGGCTCCACCGGCCCTAGCCTCTGTCCCCACCACCAGACCCGACACTCTACTGTAACCTGCAGGCTGCAGGCGGCTGGTCGTCTTAGTAATTCAGGAGGCCGAGTGTGAGTGTCGATACTGTGTATAGGGAGGGTTTGTGTGTTCCCCTGGACCCAGCTGGTGGTGGTCACCGAAGCTGTCACGGATCCTGCATTGTCACGTTCTGTGATCCCCTCAGTGGCAGAGCCCCTGAACCATACGCTTGCACTCTCTCTCTCTCTCACACACACTCCAAAATGTTGCCGTCGTGTGAGAGGGGAATATCATTAAGAGGATGTGCGGTTATAGATAATTGTGTGCCATTATTATCTTCACGAATATGATACCGGAGAGGCAGTGCTTGCAGCTAATTATTTATTATAATTAATGATGGTGTTAATTTGTTATTCGTCATAGTCTGTGATAATAGTAACAGTAATTAATGTACGATCATCAGTAATGATTAAAGATAAAAGCATTGGCTACAACAGTGATATGAACGATAGTATTGAATCATTGTCAATTTGTGACAACAGTCAGGATGACTGTGGACTGTGGACATGTTTGAAAGATTCAGGAATCATCGTCTTGATCATCAGTATTCGGTACACATTCCCTCGAGCGTCGATTTTTTTTTTTTCCTCACGATGATATTTGCTCTGAATCTTGACGTGATTCACCTGAGGGAATCTCATCACTGTGGTTGATAGGTCACTTACCTGATGGTCGCACAGTTGTGGCCTGAACCGATCAAGACGGTACAGCCCGTGAGCACGACAGTCGTACGGACCCCTTACGGTATGATGACCTGACCTTTGACCTAGCCCTCGGGGGTTAGGTCATAGGCCACGCCATCGCATCTCTAAAGGTCATGACGTCATATTGTGTTGCAGAGGTTAATGAGCTGAACTTACCTCGTGTGTACGTCACATCGTGTGTGAGTGACGTAAGTGCGGCCTTTTACTGGATCTTTTGAGGAAGACTGCCGCTAAGGGGCAAAGCATCTCAGAACATTAGTCCCCTCATTCTGATGGAGCCTAATAGACACATCCAGTACCACTCTAGCAAAAGAGTTTTTCTTTTAGGCGAAGGTCAAAGGTCAGGGTCGCCTGCTGCCAGGGTCACACAAAGGAAGCGAATATAGATTTTTCTTATGGCCGTCACATGATTCATGTTAGTATCTCTTGAGCAGACCACATTTAGCTCGGGGTCTTCACCGTCAGGTTCAGCAGTGTACCGTACCAGGTACAGCATAGATGTTCCTCTTCCAAGACCCTGGACCATAATCGAATGCAGTCGCGACTCGCCATCCACGGGGCACAGGTGAACACGATTTGTAATGAGTGTACCTGAGGTAGGGGGAGGCACGCGAGATTTGGTGGTCTATTATGGGGGGTTAATTGCTCGACTCCACCGACCCAGTAAACTGGAAGATCTTTAGACTTCATGAGAGAGAGAGAGAGAGAGAGAGAGAGAGAGAGAGAGAGAGAGAGAGAGAGAGAGAGAGAGAGAGTTTTGTCACTCACGACACAAAGACAGTTAGCTCACTGGTAATTACCTCCTGAATGAGCGTCTGAGCAAAGAAGAGTGTATGGTTGTTCCCAAGATGTGAGTAAGTACTGAGGGTAAAATGTGGCGTCTGAGGCATGGCTCTCATCCTTGGCCGTGAGCGGGGGTACTGCACACATCGGTCACTGTCATGTACAGTGACAAAAATTGGTGTAATGATGATACAAACCACTTCTTGTGCACATAGCTGAACCCTCTCTACCACGTTAAGTCAGTGTGTAAATGTGTGTGTGTGTGTGTGTGTGTGTGTGTGTGTGTGTGTGTGTGTGTATCAGACCTAATGTACGTATCCAGATGAGGGGGTTTACAGGTTTGCATCTATTTTAGGAGTATAACGTCTCAGAAGGAGGCAGTGCCAGCGGTAATACTGGGCGAGGTGGCGGTGTACCCTCCCCAAATGTGATGTGGCTTCAGGGTACGAAAATTAAAGCTGGCCGGTCGAACGCCCTTGGGGTGTGAGGAGGTGTAGCTCGCGTGTATGTGTAGCCATAGTGGGGGTTGAGAGAGAGAGAGAGAGAGAGAGAGAGAGAGAGAGAGAGAGAGAGAGAGAGAGAGAGAGAGAGAGAGGCACTCACAGCTTGTACGCCGCCGCCGCCATCATGGCTCTCCAGCGTCCACTTGGTAACAGGCGTGAGGGAGGTGGTGTTTGGCGTGCATGGTGGGCTGGCTACCTTGTTGTCCGGCCTCATGCAGAGAGGGATGGTCAGGCTCTGCCGCTGCGGCCGTTGCCGTGCCTTGCCTCGCTAGGGAGGTTGTCTCACCCACGGGAAGGTATTGGCTCATATCTCCTGGGTCATTTTTTGGCATGTGCTCGCCACATGTTGCTACTGAGGCTCATGGTATGGATCGTGTGAGGACGGGAGGACGTGACTATGCGGGACTATAGGATGTGCACGACTCGTCACACCGGCAGCATTGCTAGTCCCTCTAGCGATGTAGTGAAGGGAAGAATGATATATATATATATATATATATATATATATATATATATATATATATATATATATATATATATATAAGAGTCTATCCGCCAGGGGACATCATTATCATCTCGTCTGTGTTTGTGCTTTTGTGCAAAGCTCAAGAGCGATAAGTATGGTGGACAGTTCAGCTTGTAGAGTATTCATTCGTCAGGACCGATACCATCAACCAAGTGTCCCAGGGCCACCAGCTGGGGTGTTTGGAGAGTGATGGTCATGGGAGACAGAGAGCGCCCTGGGACCAGCCGCAGCTTGGCACACCCACCCTCGTGACGTCCACCACCGTAGGCAGCAGCAGCAGCAGCAGCCAGTGGCGTCCTGCCTGGCCTGACTCACAGTGCACATGGTGGACTCCCTCACCCTCCCACGAGGGTCCCACACTTCTCAAGGGTACACGTGAACCCTCAAATATCTGGGAATGTCTTAGGATCTTGGGTCGGAGGGCTTGTCCCGACCGTCTTTTGGTTCCCGTCCACAGTAAGAATGCTTATCATTGCCGTCTCGAGGCGTTGACCCCTTGAACACACCGGGACGGCGTCTGGATATTATAACCTGGTCTTTGACCTGACCCAGACACACGTGTTCTTGATGCCACTCAGGCCGTCATGCCTGAGGGTCGTATCGTCTTGCTCAGGTTCAGAATGGTGAGTACAGATTACCACCCGCAGGTGAGGGAAGCTCCTGGAGGAGATGACATTTTCACCGTGAAGATGACTTATTTTTACCATGAAGATGACATTTTCACCATGAGGATGACTTGCTTTTACTATGAAGATGATATTTTTACCACGAAGGTGAGTGAAAGTGTTACTTGGAGTATCACATAGAGTTCACCTGTCGTCGTCACAAGAAGTGTTGCTAAGCATTTTACCAAGTGTCATCTCCCGTGGTGTTACCAAATGCTTGTTAGGGCTCTGTGTGTTACCACGTTTCTGAGGGAGAGTGTAACGTAATATGATGAAGATAATCCCAGCACCGTCACCAGAAGTGTTATACCAACATTGTTATGAAAATCTGTTACCGAGACCGTTACATTGTGTCAGTTGAAATGTTACCGTGTTGCAACGATAACACTGGGTATGGTAACACATTGTTACCAGCGGTGCCAGTGATTGTTGCCAAGACCCTTTGTCACAGACTCGCCCAGATTAGCTCGACCTGTTACTAAAAATGTCACCGTATTGCCATTAAGGTACCAGCAGGTGGCAGAGCGTTACATCATTACAAGGAGTAACACCAAGAGGGAACTACCAGAATCGTCGATACATAACGACGAAAAATATCGAAAACGAACGACACAAAGGATATGATTTAAGTGACTGTTGACTGCTATCAGAACTCTTTCCGGTGCTAGGTCCATTGGTAACAGTAACGCGTCACCAGATTGTTACTGAACCCGTCACGAGTGCCAACGGAAAATGTTAGCGAAGTATGTTACGAAGTGTGGCTCTCTTGGTGTTACAGCGTTGTTACCACGACTCTCGTCAGTATGGATCGGCGTTATTTAGAATCGTTACCAAGGGTGTCATTATAAGTGCTACCAGGAGTGTGACCGTAAACAGCGTTACGAAGCGCGTCAGTGCAAATGCTACCAGATTGTAACAGTGTTACCGTGAGTGTTACCAAGCATGAGAAGAAGAGCCGTACCATCACGACAGCGATGTTACCAGGAGTGGTAACGAGAGGGAGTGGCAGCATCAACGTGAGCAGGAGAGTGACCTCTGTGTATGTGTGTGTGTGTGTGTGTGTGTGTTGCAGGGGAATGCCAGCAAGGTCAACGGCCGAGCCTACCGCCGCTGGTAGGCAGTGTGGCCGAGGAGAGCCGACCTCCCGACTCCGCTCCTTTCCCATCCACGTCTCTTCAAGCAACTCTTTCAATCAGCTTCTCTTCCATCAACTTGCCTCCCACCAACGTGTCACTTCCACCAGCTTCTCTTCCACCGTTGGGTAGAACAGGCTGGCTAGGAACTTTGAAAATGATGGCATCTGAGTCATTTTCCTTTATATTGGGTCAAATTATCAACAGCCCACGAACTTCGGGTTGATAACCGGGCCGGTCATACATCCAGCTGAGTGGACCGCTGACGAAGCCAGCTGGTTGATTGGCTAGATTGACTGGATGGGATGACTGACTGGCGAGACTAGGCGACTGCTTGAGATAGATAGCCAGGTATCTGACTGTCTAACTGATTGGCTAGTTGAATAGATGATTAGTCTATTCACTGTTTAGTTAAGTGGTTGATTGGCCTTCTACTATCTGACAAGCTACCATTCAACTTGTTGCCAATCTTCCTATAAGTTAGTAGATTGAATGAGTGGATAGTTGATATATTGGTTTGCGGTATGATTAAGATATTTTCTGATTCAAAAATCGATTGGCTAATCACTGATATTGATTGAGTGGTAGATTGATTGCTTGGCTATGTGTTAGAGTTGTTGTATGTATGACCGTTTGAACTGATGTTATCAGGCTGGTTGAATGGTTGATTAGTTGGAGTAGAACTGTCTAATGACCGGTTGGCTGAATGGTGATTAGCTGTGACAAAGCTGATTAGTGACTGGGTGGTAGATACAAACTTGTTGACTGATTTAAACCGGTTGACAGAGTGGACTGCCTGAATGTTTATGAGATAGGATGGGAGGCAGACAGGTTCATCAGGTGGGAAGTGTGAGGCAGACACACATGGGGAGTGGCAGACACACATGAGGAGTGGCAGACAGACTGAACGAGTGTCAGACAGCTGGGTGTGAGACAGACACGGTGGCTGGGTGGCTCGCCGGGTTGGTGGTGGGGGCGGGTCTGGTCCTCCCCTCACGGCAGGTTGTGGCCCGGCAGGGGGGGAGGAACACCCGGTCGTTGCCCTCAGTAACTCAGTTTGTGTTTGGCCAGCGAGGGGTTTGGGCACGCTACTCGGCCCTCTGACCCGCTCGTCACTGGCACCGCCACCACACTCGACCACTTGGGTGTACACAGTCACCCGTGGACCTCAAGGTTCCCAACACCTGTCCTCGTGGTATACGGTTCATCTTCCAAGGCTCCTCCGTGTCTGTTGCTCTGTTGCGCCTCCTGACGCGCCGCTCATCTTGTCGCAACTGGTGTTACAATGTGCATCCATGGTGCTGCTGACCGCTCTCAATACAGCCTTGACAACATATTATTTGGCCACCAAATGACGCTTGTTTGATTTATATCTCAGAAAAAAATATGTGTGTGACCGTTCGACATAGAGTGTCATTATGAAAAATGCGATGCATAGTACAAATGAGATTTATTGTGAGGTGAAACACTGTTGGTGTCAGCTAGGACCGTGGGTGGTGTCAGTGCAGGAGTGTTGCGTCGTCAGCAGGAGAGCATCGCCCTCCACTCACAACACAGTTTGCGCCCCACGTTGAGCAGCCACAAAAAAAAAGAGTCGTGTCCGCTCTGACAAGGGGTGCCAAGCCTCGTTTTATTGTGTGTTGACATGTTTGTTGGAGCACTCTCGAGGGAGGAGGTGTTTGAGGAGAGGTAAATCGATGTTTATGTTGCTAAGGTGCATTACCATCATGTGTGTCTCATGCAGAGTGCGTGTGTGTATGTTTGTACGTGGTCATGATGCGGGAGACACGGAACTGATCCCCTCTTCCCCTCTGCCTGCCTGGTCTGTGATTCTCCCGTGCTAACCAACCCTCCATATCACCCCGGCCACTCTTGTACACTGGCTTAATTCTTGCCGTTTATGTAACGTGGCTGGCCCCGCCCAGTCACACAACGCTCATGACACTCGCTGCAGTGACGCAAAAGATAGCCAGCACCGTCACATGGTGCTCCTGTCAGCCAGATATGTGTAGAGAGCACATGGGCAGCAGAAGGGGGTCCTGAGTGAGGGTGGGGTGGGGGACAGGAAGCGGCGCCACACGTCTGGCCGCGCTGTTGGTCCCTCAGGCCTAAGGCTCTGCCTCCCGCGCTCCGGCATTACTATCTCCCACACCTCCGTCGCTGCACTGGCAGCCGCTCATGCATTATTTCAACTGTCTGTGACAAATCAATAGAACATACTGTATTAATAACTCTTCTAGCATATTCACTGGATTAGTAATGTATGCATATATGATACCATTCATATATCGATCAGTTAGGAAAACTTTATCGATCGCTTAGTACTAATGTAACTGGATGTCGTTGATGCTATTTAAAGCAGAAGTTGGGGGAAGTAGTTGTTAATTAGCCTTCAAGGCAGTACCACCTCCTCCCCTCGAATGTAAACACTGACTTGTAAGGGGTCAACACCCGTTGCGAGCGGCAGGCGGAAGCTGATCTGCGGTACGATACCTTTAGTGGTGATGGCGGGGGTGGCGGGGATCCGGCTAGGGAGAGGGGGGTGGGGTGCGAAAGGGGAAAAATGTTGTGTGTCTCCCCTTCCACAGTGGATTACGTAGTTATCCCCGCTGGTTCCGCCAGTCATAGTGAAGGAAGGTGGTAGGCTGGGCGGTGTGTGTGAGTGTGTGTGTGTATGTGTGTGTGTGCTGGGAAGAGAGCAACAGTCTGTGCCTCATGGTGGAGGTCGCCTGCCTGGCAGCCAAGGTCGTTTGCCTGTTGGGTTACACAGTGTTACGTTGTCTCTTGTTACACGCGTTACCTCCGGTTCCCACCCGCAGCGTTCAGTAATTATATAATGTGTGAGACAGAACCGAGAAATAAGTGAGTGCAGTTTACAGTTCCGGAAGATCAGAAAATATTTTGTGTGAAATAAGTGTTTTTTCATAAAAAGGTCATTGCCCCCCAGCTGGGCAACCACAACCAGATGAGAGTGCAGTGTGGACCCGCGCTATATATAGCTACGTCATCAATTAACTAACTCGCGGAGAATCACTTGTATCTGGCCAAGTAATCGTCTCTCACGATGTAAGTATTATACTTGTCTTTATTGCTATTGTTTCCGGTGATTTAACACCGTGGAGAACGACGATCCGACCCTTGTACAAGGCGGGTCGACCCTCCCATGCTTGAACACGGCCGGACTCTCCTTGGAGGTGATGCTTTGATCATTGACCCGAACCTGTCACCATACCTAAGGGTCGTGCCGTCTTGCTCGAAAGGTTAAACGGCCGGAAACGATTGCACAACGATTATATTGCTCAATATGACATATTGTGGTGTATGGGGTTGTATATATATATATATATATATATATATATATATATATATATATATATATATATATATATATATATATATATATATATGTAGAGAGAGAGAGAGAGAGAGAGAGAGAGAGAGAGAGAGAGAGAGAGAGAGAGAGAGAGAGAGAGAGAGAGCATATGGAACCGGGAACAACATATCAGAGTAATATGTTAGATGTTTGTTTTGTCTACTGTGTCTGGACTGTTGTGGCTTTGCTGGTGTCGACAGTGCAGATCCTTCCTAAGGCAAGTAGGTTTTAATTATGTCTAATCTGTTAACGTGAATTAATTGATGACATTTTTAACCTTAAGTTTCGTCACTTAACTGAAACAAACGAATGAGGTCAGAAACGATTGTTTTAACTTTCTTAATGATTGTAATCTATGCAGTACGATGCCTTGGACCCGGACTGCAGTGGCAGCAATAGAATTGGAAAGAAAATATAGCTTGTATGCTGCTCTGGCTACCATGGGCAGAGGCTTTGTAAAATTTGGCCGTGTGATCAGGATTTTGGCTCGGGTGGATAACAGCTATGTGGCTGTTGTCCAACATGTGGATTATAGATGTGGATGAGACTCAAGTGGACTATAGTAGGAAAGAGTTTGGCTGCAGTTTCTAGGACTGATGCACACTTTGGACGAGATGTGTATTATAAGGTTTATATATATGTGTCTACAGCGTGGGGAGGTGAGCGTATATAGTGTGTATGGGGTAAGTACCCGGAAACAGCTGATTCAGAAATATGTGTGAGTCATTGTTCAGCCCACCTGCCCAGCCCACCTGGTCCCTGACCACGGCGTCACCCCACCCCACCGCTTCACCCCACCCCACCTGGACACCCAGCCAACCACGTTATACAGCCCACCACCACGTCACCTGGCCCTACACGTCATACAGCCCGCCATCACGTCACCTGCCCTGCACATCATACGGCCCACCACCACGTCACTTGGCCCCCTCGTCAGATCACTCCGCTACCAAGCCCACCACATCATTGAGTCACCCTCGTCACTCAGCCCACCACACTACCCACCGCACCGCCAGGCCCTTCACGTCTCTGTCCACCACATCATCCTACAACGTCACCCAGCACGTCACTTCATCCAACCCACCAAATCACCCATCCGACCAAGCATCCAGCACACATCATCACCCATCTTACCACTAAACCAACCGGCACACCACGCCATCAGTCCCACCACGTCACGAAGAGCACCACGTTGTCCATTACAACACCTCACCAGTCACCTGTCATCCAGCATCACGTCACTCACTCCAACACGTCATCCTGCCTCCCTTGTTACCCAGTCCACTACGGCACGCTGCTCGCCCCCGCCCAGCACACCACGTCATCCAGCCCATCACGTCACCCAGCCCAATGCGTCACCCCGCCGACCACATCATCCAGTTCACGTCACCCAGCCCACTCCGTTACTTAGAACACCACGTCATCCTTCCCACCACACTACCCAGCGAAAGCATGTCATCCAGCACACCACGCCATCCAACCCACCGCTTCGCCATACCCATCGCGTCACTAGGCACACCACGCCACCCAGTCACCCACACCATCCAGCCCCACCACGCCAGCTAGTCATCCATGCTACTCAGAACACCGCGTTACCCAACCCACCAGATCACGATGCGCCACCGTTACTCTGCCCACTGCGTTACTGGCTCACCACATCACCCAGTTCACCTCGTCATCCAACCCACCACGCAACTTAGCGCACCACGTCACCCTGCCCACCACACCAACCAGCTCACCATCTCAACCAACCCATCACGCTACCTAGCTTACCACATCACCTATTTCACGTCATCCCACCCATCACGCAGTTTAGCTCACCACGTCACCCTGCCCACCACACCAACCAGCTCACCATCTCATCCAACCCATCACGCTACCTAGTATACCACGTCACCCTGACCACCACATCAACCAACTCACCGCGTAGGCCACCCTGACCCCTACGTCTCCCAGAGCCCCACATCATCCCGGCCAAGATCCCACCCAGTCCCCTCATGTCACTCCACCTGTCACCCATCCCATCTCTTTTCGGCCACCACATCATCACCCAAGCTCACAGCGTCATCCGGCCCACTACGTCATCTCGCCCACCGCGTCATCCTGCTCTGTCATTTCTTCGAGCACGTCACCCAACTCTTCACATCAACGTACCCATCACATCATTTGCCTGCCATGTTCACCCAGCCTAACACGTCATCGTGCTTACCACGTCACCCAACCCAACACTGCAGCAAGCCCACGGCATCGTCAGCCCACCACGCCATTCAGCCCACCGCGTCATCCAGCCCACCACGTCATTCAGCCCACCGCGCCATCCAGCCCACCACGTCATTCAGCCCACCGCGTCATCCAGCCCGCCACGTCACCCAGCCCGCCTTGTCACCCAACCCGCCAAGTCACCCACTCCACGACATAGTCCTAATCACCACGTCACCCATTTCACCACGTCAACCAGCCCACCAGTTCATTCAGTTCACAGCTTCACCCTATCCTCACCACCACCCAGCTCACAATGTCCCCTAGACCACCACGTCACCCAACACACCACGTCACTTAGCGCACCACGTCACCCATCACACACTCATGGCAGTGGCCCAAGAGCGTAATCGTACGCAACTTATTTCAGCTTTTTCTGATGATAATGATATCAGAATCAGCCAAGACAACCAGTTAGAAAGGAAATTTTGCTGAATTTAGTCTTCAGTTAAACCTGTGTCACACTAGGGCATCAAGAGCAGCTTAGGAAGCGGTTCTTGTGTAAAGACTAGCGCCCGTGCGACCCTAAGGCCTGGCGAATCCTTTGGTAAAACAAGATTCTTCATGTTAAACCTTTTTTCTTCCAAAACGCAGAGCAGTATGATTGGTGAAGGTCATTTGCAGAACAGGATAATTGGCCTTAAGTCACTTATAGAGTAGCGTGATTGGTGGAGGTCATTTGTAGAGCAGTATGATTGGTAAAGGTCACTTGCAGAACAGGATAATTGGTCCAGATGTTTTGTAGAGCAGCATGATTGGTGAAGGTCACTTGAAGAGCATCATGATTGGTAATGTCACTTGCCAAGCATCATGATTGGTAATGGTCACTTCCAGAGTAGGATAGATATTAAAGGCTTCCTGTAGGGCAGCATGATTGATGAAGGTCACTTGTAGAGAAGCATGATTGGTAAAGGTCATTTTTGGAGCAGCATGGTCAGTAAAGGCCACTCGTAGAGCAGCATTAACGGTAGTGGCCTCTTGTAGAGCAGCATGATTGGTAAAAGTTCACAGCCAAGTCATACATCACTTGGAGGATAATTCATTGCATGTGATACGATCAAAAGCCGTATTGTTTGAGAAATGATCAACGGTGAATTCTCTACCACACACTGTGAAAATATCTTTGATGGTACTTTCACAATTGCCTTTGGAGCAGTTGGACGTAGAAACACTTGTAGCTGTGCACAAACATGTGATCATGAAAGAAACTTATATGTAAAAGGCTAAAACGGGTCCTGGCTCGCATTAGAGGACAGGGCACTGGGGCTGGTGACAGTCGTCACAACCTCTCACAAGCGGTGGTAAATAGAGAGTGGAGACAGACGTCACTGACTAGAAGCTGAAACTGTTCAAGAGCGTGAAGTCTTCGTGGTTCGTCACCACCAGAGCCCGTAGGCCCAGACTGCTGGAATGGGTCGGTGGTCGACCAAGATGTTCGAAGTCGCATCCTTCAGGACTAATCCTGACTAGTCTGGTACACTTTGTAGGTATTTGACCAATGCACTCTTGGAACCTGTCTACCGTGCATCCCATGCTGTGTCTGAGGGTAGATGGTGAGGCGTGGAAGAGTCGTGAGCCTCGGATGTTCTCTCCTTTTTGTGCATATCGCACATTTGGATTTCGCATGTATGATTTCACAAAGTCTTCCATGCCTGTCGTGCCAGTAGAATGTTATTTCCTAATGCAAGTTGGGAACCATACGTTCTATGATCTTCCAGGCACAGATGATGATACACCTTCCCCTTCCGCACCGCAGGGATTATAGCCTCAGAGATGTCTGTCGTTCCCAGAAATTCAGTTTCTTTACAACATGAATATGGGCTGTGCAAACCTCCAGACACTTTCTAAAACCGTCATTCAACCCGGCTTATCGAGTGATGTTAGAAGGTGAAATCGTGAAAGATCTACTGCCTTGAATGATGTCATCACTGGTTTTTATTCTCTTGTCTTGAGGGACTGCACGATCGAGCCTGCCATCCCTCTGCACGAAGCAACCATTGTTACGTTGTGTCAGCTGAGGGCTAGGTCGTTAGACATCACTACTTCAAGGTTTTTCATATTATTCAACTGCTTTATGATAGCGTCCATGTCTGTCTGGTATTCTGTACTGTATTTGATTTCTTCATTTTCCCCATACCGGAGGAGTTGACACTTATCTCCACTCAGAATCATGTTGTTCTCGGTTGCCCAGTGAAAGACTTTATTTATGTCTTTTTTGTAGCTTATCGACATCTTCTGTTGATGAGATTTTCGTTCTTATTGTTGTACCATCCTCAAAAGATATGAAACTGTGGCTTGCGTTTGCGTCAGTGTCAGATATAAGAATGAGGAACAAGAGGTGTGTACAAGCGCAGTTCCTTGGAGGACTGAGCATATTACTGTGAAAGGCACAGGAGATGGTATGGTTTACAAGTATGTGTTGTGATCTATCAAGTAAAAAGTTATATATCCATCTCCCAATTTTTCCGGTTATTCCCATCGTCTGCATTTTATGGGCTATGACGCCATGCTCACCGCTGTCAAACGGCTTAAACGGAAAAGCAACAAGAAGACTTTTAGTTTTAGCAAGTAAAAGGAAGTGAAACAATCTTGTTCTGGAGAGTTGCATCCCCTGTGAAACACCTCATACCAATAGCTCGAGGACCATAACATGTTAAGATGAGAATTGACTCTGCACATCATACAAGCAACAGTCCTGGAGAGCTCTGTTTTCCCAGCGAGTTGGTTCTGCCTCTTATTACCGCTTGATGATTGTGTCTGGCGTTTAAAGGCAGTGGAAGGTAAAAGAGGCGCTGACTGCGTCTTCAAAGTCTTGTTCGAAGAGCTTTTGACACGTGGAGTCAAACCGCTCAGTCCGGGCGTCGAGGGAACGTGCTCAGGACTGCAGAACAAAGAAGCAACACGGCAGCTGGGGTGGCGAGCCGAGCTGTGTAGGGGGTGTAGAAGATCCTCCGACACCGCTTGAGCACAAGGATATGCCCCTTGAGCACGACGATACATAACCCTTGAGCATGACGGTGTGGCCTCTGACCTGGCCCTCAAGGGTCATAACAAAGGCCAGGCCAACATACCATAGGGTCGTAGGGCATTGCAAGTACCATCGTGGTCATCGAATCAAGTCCGTGTCTTCTACGGGTATCCCCACCTGCAGCCGCTAACCAAGCAGACTTGCCGTTGCCTGGGACTGGGGTGATGGATGAGGTAGCATTATGTCATCGAACTCGCGGCCGCATCAGCCTCCCACCACACTCACGCCAGAGAGCACGGCGGCGGCAGGGGGCCTGCAACGCGTCCAACTAAAATATTGATTGTCTCGGCGAAATTGACCAACTTCAGCTGTTACAGCGCCTGGATGCAACGGACCGACCCTTTCCGCCTTAACAATGGCACACAGTGGGTGAGTTGTAAGGTCGATGCTCTCATAAACTAATACGGCGTATACGCCCAAAAGTACCCCCCTGCACCCACTCTACCCCTCGCTAATGGCTTATGCTCCGCCCGAGTCACCCTCCTCCCCCTCCTCGTCCAGCCACTCCCCCGCTCTCCTCCCACTCAAACAACCGATATTTTTTTTTTTTTCAATAGGGTGGTTAGGGAGGAGGAAGAAGAGGTGGAATAGGGGAAGGGATAGTTTAACATGAAAGAAAAGGTTGAAGTTGTGTGTGAATGGAAGTTATTTTATGCATGTGGGTGATTTTCTGGAAGCGTGTTTTTGGTGCTTTCTTTGTATACCCCCGGTAGACTGGAGGTGTGTGTGTGTGTGTGTAGTGATGAACGTACCACTCTGCCCCCTCCCCCCCTCCCCCTTCCCCACCCGTTCTCCCGCCACTCGAACTCCTACTGACGGGGCTTCGGATATACGGAGCAGTTTTTGCATTGTGTTACAGTAGCGTCCTGGCCTACACCAGTAACATTCCTAACTTAAGTGTTGGGTGTCATCACTTTTTTCTAATTTGCTGCCTCTTTGTATGGTATGGGGAGGGAGGTCTGCACTCATGAGACCCCATTTTTTTTCTTTTTTACTTTGATATCATAAAACTTTTCAAACTTGTCTTTGTTGTCTACATTCAGTATCATCACTTGCCATAAGCCATCTACAACTCCAGTACCATAAAAACACCTCTTGATACCTTTTCTGACAAGTGTCCTGCTTAATTCCATGTAACGATCTCTAGTTGCTGCTTCCCTGCATCTTCCAAAGGTAAGTCCACCGTCGATGATGATATGAGACAAGTCCCCATTTTACCGCCTCTCTTTCACGGTGGGCAGCTTCATGGCCTCTATAGCCTCTCACTGTGAGTCGGTTCTCTTATTGCTGGTACCATCTGTTGTCGTCTTGTGGACCTTCTCTATTAGATCTTTTCATTACTTAGCGTGTGGTGACCATGCTCAAAACGCATGTTCTAATCTGAAGAATCCACGTCATGTATGGTGTCTTGAGCGTTTCCTAATACTAACCTGTGTATTTCAGTGCCGTCATGATATTATCTCGACGCCTGTTGGCTTTTTTGATGGTTCTCCTGACGTGTGTGGGTGACAGGCTGGCACTAAGTTGACCCTCAAGTCCCTTGAACTGAAATTCATGTGACGTGTTTCCTGTTAGTTTGTGATCACATCGAACATTTCTTTCACCATGTTCCATCGTCATAACTTCCTATTTGCTTGGACCGAGCTTCATCAGCCATGTGTGTCTGACCCGCTTGGAATTCGTTCGTGTCCCTGCTTAAATTTGGAACGATTCTGGTCGTTCCATAATTTTCTCATAACATCATCTACAAACATACTTATTTATGACGTTAGTCCTTGTGGTAATTATATCAAGAATAACAACAAGCCAACTGGGGTTGTAGTGAACTCCACTGTCACTACACTTTAGAACTGATCAATCATTTCCTGGATCATTGTCTCAGTGGCATGTCTCTGGTTATCCCAAACCACTTAGAAAAGGCATCTCTGTTACGTGTCCTCTGTTCCCCTCCAGCTGGTAAGAAAATGTTCGATTCACTGTAAAAGTTTCACCCTTATGTCCAGCTTCTTATATGACTTTATCAGATGCTTCTTGAATGTCCAGGAAAACAGACCATCCAGATGCGTCTTTTGTCCAACACAGCGAAGTCTGTTAGAAATATAGTTTATTCATTATGCATGACGTTTTATACTCACCAGTATAGCCTCGCAGGTAATTCCACCTTTGCAGTTAATCATCCATTTGCTTTGCTGTTATCTTTTCCTGCTTTTGCAGACCACACTCGCCAGAGAGACTGTTCCGAAATTCAGTTAGATATCCTAAAATCCTCTCATAAGAATTTGAGCAACATATGCTCTTTTCCACTCCCTTTTTACTATATGCTCCGTAGTAATTGTTTTAGAATACTTCAAGCAGCCTGAGAAATGTTTCTGTACACGTATTGAGCATACAGGGAGAGACTGCATCAGCTCCAAGCACCTTACATAAATCTCAGGAGGCCTTCCCAAACTTTACTGACGTCTTCTGTAGCAGTTGTAATGACTTGCGAGTCCTCTTTCCTCTTCCCCGTTACCTTCCTGCACCGTAATGACACTTTGGAATTTGTCATTTTGAACCACGATTTCCTCGTATTCTCCCCCGTGAGTTCCTCAGCCTGTTTGACTGCTCTTGAACTGACACTTAACCTATGGCAGATTCATGGAAGTGTTTCGGATTTTCAGCAATCTTCTCCCTCCCTCCCCGTGTACGTACACCCCACACCTCGTTACCTTGTACCTTTCAAACGCTAGCCAAGTGTTGAGTCGCCTTTACCTTATCTACAGTATATTCCTGTCTTGTTTTATGACATGTATAATCAAACCTTATCTATATTCTCCTGTGTTATGAATACTGATGATGATGATAATTGAGGGTTTATTGATTCGATCCAGCCAGAAGCTGGAATATACCAGGACACTAGAAATGCCAAAGTTCTGAGCAAATGCAGTTTGTCTGTCTCCAGACACACGTGGGATTTCTCTATGCCACAAGACTCGTGAAGATCGACTCGACGATGGAGCAGATTTTGAGTATGTGGGATTTCGTTGTAAGGAAACTGTGCCAAGTCTCGAGCACTGACTAGATTCCAAGGAAAATTTGGCCCGACACTACAAGCGTGTGTATTTAGTGACCTTTCACTCCCTTAAAATACTAGCATTCAACATCAAGGGCAAAAGTGTATATATATATATATATATATATATATATATATATATATATATATATATATATATATATATATTTTTTTTTTTTTTTTTTTTTTTTTTTTTTTTTTTTTTTTTTGTCGCTGTCTCACGCGTTTGCGAGGTAGCGCAAGGAAACAGACGAAAGAAATGGCCCAACCCACCCCCATACACATGTATATACATACACGTCCACACACGCAAATATACATACCTACTCAGCTTTCCATGGTTTACCCCAGACGCTTCACATGCCCTGATTCAATCCACTGACAGCACGTCAACCCCGGTATACCACATCGATCCAATTCACTCTATTCCTTGCTCTCCTTTCACCCTCCTGCATGTTCAGGCCCCGATCACACAAAATCTTTTTCACTCCATCTTTCCACCTCCAATTTGGTCTCCCACTTCTCGTTCCCTCCACCTCCGACACATATATCCTCTTGGTCAATCTTTCCTCACTCATTCTCTCCATGTGCCCAAACCATTTCAAAACACCCTCTCTGCTCTCTCAACCACGCTCTTTTTATTTCCACACATCTCTCTTACCCTTACGTTACTTACTCGATCAAACCACCTCACACCACACATTGTCCTCAAACATCTCATTTCCAGCACATCCATCCTCCTGCGCACAACTCTATCCATAGCCCACGCCTCGCAACCATACAAAATTGTTGGAACCACTATTCCTTCAAACATACCCATTTTTGCTTTCCGAGATAATGTTCTCAACTTCCACACATTCTTCAAGGCTCCCAGGATTTTCGCCCCCTCCCCCACCGTATGATCCACTTCCGCTTCCATGGTTCCATCCGCTGCCAGATCCACTCCCAGATATCTAAAACACTTTACTTTCTCCAGTTTTTCTCCATTCAAATTTACCTCCCAATTGACTTGACCCTCAACCCTACTGTACCTAATAACCTTGCTCTTATTCACATTTACTCTTAACTTTCTTCTTTCACACACTTTACCAAACTCAGTCACCAGCTTCTGCAGTTTCTCACATGAATCAGCCACCAGCGCTGTATCATCACCGAACAACAACTGACTCACTTCCCAAGCTCTCTCATCCACAACAGACTTCATACTTGCCCCTCTTTCCAAAACTCTTGCATTCACCTCCCTAACAACCCCATCCATAAACAAATTAAACAACCATGGAGACATCACACACCCCTGCCGCAAACCTACATTCACTGAGAACCAATCACTTTCCTCTCTTCCTACACGTACACATGCCTTACCACCTCGATAAAAACTTTTCACTGCTTCTACCAACTTGCCTCCCACACCATATTATATATATATATATATATATATATATATATATATATATATATATATATATATATATATATATATATATATAATTATCTTTCTGCTGAATTTCATCAAAGGTAGTTGAGATTAATTAGTGGCAAAAATATTTGCATCTTTGGTTACCCTAGGTTTTAAGCTGATCTCTAAGGAATGTCAGAGTTAATGGCCACAAATATGTCCTGGTCATTACATGAGGTATGTGGAAAGACATCTTTGTGCTGAAGTTCATAAACATAGTCAAGTCATGGTGGAGAAAAAATATGGTCACCTTTTACCCCAACCAAATAGTAGATACTGTATATGTTATAGATCTATCCTGCGCAATGTTTAGACCACATGGAACGGTTTGCAGGTTTTTCTGGTTGAATTATATATAGACCTTGCACCTTTTATGACACTAGTCTCTGTTACTGACGTCTTCCATTACCACTGTGCTTTGTGTCTGTCTGAATTCCTTTGTATGTGTTTACAGTGTTTTGCCTTGATTGAGATTACAAGGATTAGCAGCTCAAAGTATAGGTTTGGTTGTTGCTGTTGCTTGAACGCTGTCCCCGCAAAATCCCTTTATAGACCTAAATCAGAAATTCAAAAGGTGTCTGGACGTACTGAACCATTATCGTACATGCCCACCAATTTTCAGACCAATTGGCTCAAGAATGAAGGCATGACGCAAAAACTTGATTGCTGGGGAGCAGTTGCGTCAAATACTCTGTCCCTTCACCTGGAGGAAGACATCACTATCCACAGTAAAGACTCTTGCATTCACCTCCCTAACAACCCCATCCATAAACAAATTAAACAACCATGGAGACATCATACACCGGGCTGTAGCACTGGGGAAGGGGGAGTGAAGGGAAGGCTGGAGCATCCTATACTACGCTGCTATGCTGGTAGCCTTTCCACGGCTGGGGCATGTGTGGGTGGGTGAGGCCTGTGCGGGTAGGTCTGTATTTACTGTATTTGACGTCACTTTCGGGTCCCTCTCTCTTCCCACGGCCGAAGGGGGGGGGGGGGGGGAGCTGGTGTGGGCCAGCCTCGGTAATTATGGTACTTGATGACGGATACAAGGACGCCTCGTCCTTGGGGGGTTAGTCTCCTACTGTGTTACCGGGGCTTCGCTTGCTCTAGGTTATACCAAGTGTAAAAAGTCAACTTCAGGGAAGCTATATCATTGGGAGTATAGTTAAAGAACTTCTCTCCCCAAAAGATTTTACATTCCCCTGCTACTGGAAGTAGCGCAGCCATGGGCTGCAGGATCCTTTAGAAAGGACCTTGGTAACAGCAGGACTTGTAATCATATTTTGTCAAGGAACAAACAAACAATGTAAGGCTCATGGCGCTCCCAGTGATATATTTCAGTGTCCTTTATAATTGAATTCAATTGGGCCAGACTATACGACATTGTGTCCATTCTAATGTTTGCATACATTTGAATTAGCTACATATTCTTTCACCTCCTTTAGGTCACTCATTATGCTGCCTACTTCCTTCTGTTCAGCTGCCTGTGGTCAGAAACTTATATATATATATATATATATATGAGTGTGGATCAGGTGTTTGCTTTGAAGAATGTATGTGAGAAATACTTTGAAAAACAGTGGGATTCGTGTGTTGCATTCATGGATCTGGAGAAGGCATATGATAAAGAGTTGATAGAGATGCTCTGTGGAAGGTATTGAGAGTATATGGTGTGGGAGGCAAGTTGCTGGAAGCAGTGGAAAGTTTTTATCGAGGATGTAAGGCATGTGTACGAGTAGGAAGAGAGGAAAGTGATTGGTTCTCACTGAATGTCTGTTTGCGGCAGGGGTGCGTGATGTCTCCATGGTTGTTTAATTTGTTTATGGATGGGATTGTTAGGGAAGTGAATGCAAGAGTTTTGGAGAGAGGGTCAAGTATGCAGTCTGTTGTGGATGAGAGGGCTTAAGAAGTGAGTCAGTTGTTGTTTGCTGATGATACAGCGCAGTTGGCTGATTCGGATGAGAAACTGCAGAAGCTGGTGACTGAGTTTGGTAAAGTGTGTGAAAGAAGAGAGCTGAGAGTAAATCTGAATAAGAGCAAGGTTATTAGGTACAGTAGGGTTGAGGGTCAAGTCAATTGGGAGGTAAGTTTGAATGGAGAAAAACTGGAGGAAGTGAGGTGTTTTCGGTATCTGGGAATGGATTTGGCAGCGGATGGAACCATGGAAGCGGAAGTGAATCATAGGGTGGGGGAGGGGGCGAAAATCCTGGGAGCCTTGAAGAATGCGTGGAAGTCGAGAACATTATCTCGGAAAGCAAAAATGGGTATGTTTGAAGGAATAGTGGTTCCAACAATGTTGTATGGTTGCGAGGCGTGGGCTATGGATAGAGTTGTGCGCAGGAGGGTGGATGTGCTGGAAATGAGATGTTTGAGGACAATGTGTGGTGTGAGGTGGTTTGATCGAGTAAGTAATGTAAGGGTAAGAGAGATGTGTGGAAATAAAAAGAGCGTGGTTGAGAGAGCAGAAGAGGGTGTTTTGAAATGGTTTGGGCACATGGAGAGAATGAGTGAGGAAAGATTGACCAAGAGGATATACGTGTCGGAGGTGGAGGAAACGAGAAGAGGGAGACCAAATTGGAGGTGGAAAGATGGAGTGAAAAAGATTTTGTGTGATCGGGGCCTGAACATGCAGGAGGGTGAAAGGAGGGCAAGGAATAGAGTGAATTGGATCGATGTGGTATACCGGGGTTGACGTGCTGTCAGTGGATTGAATCAGGGCATGTGAAGCGTCTGGGGTAAACCATGGAAAGTTGTGTGGGGCCTGGATGTGGAAAGGGAGCTGTGGTTTCGGGCATTATTGCGTGGCAGCTAGAGACTGAGTGTGAACGAATGGGGCCTTTGTTGTCTTTTCCTAGTGCTACCTCGCACACATGAGGGGGAGGGGGATGGTATTCCATGTGTGGCGAGGTGGCGATGGGAGTGAATAGGGGCAGACAGTGTGAATTGTGTGCATGGGTATATATGTATCTGTCTGTGTATGTATATATATGTGTACATTGAGATGTATAGGTATGTATATTTGCGTGTGTGGACGTGTGTGTGTTCATATACATTGTGTATGGGGGTGGGTTGGGCCATTTCTTTCGTCTGTTTCCTTGCGCTACCTCGCAAACGCGGGAGACAGCGACAAAGCAAAATAAAAAAAAAAAAAAATATATATATATATATATATATATATATATATATATATATATATATATATATGGTTGTTTAATTTGTTTATGGATGGGGTTGTTAGGGAGGTAAATGCAAGAGTCCTGGAAAAAGGGGCAAGTATGAAGTCTGTTGGGGATGAGAGAGCTTGGGAAGTGAGTCAGTTGTTGTTCGCTGATGATACAGCGCTGGTGGCTGATTCATGTGAGAAACTGCAGAAGCTGGTGACTGAGTTTGGTAAAGTGTGTGAAAGAAGAAAGTTAAGAGTAAATGTGAATAAGAGCAAGGTTATTAGGTACAGTAGGGTTGAGGGTCAAGTCAATTGGGAGGTGAGTTTGAATGGAGAAAAACTGGAGGAAGTGAAGTGTTTTAGATATCTGGGAGTGGATCTGGCAGCGGATGGAACCATGGAAGCGGAAGTGGATCATAGGGTGGGGGAGGGGGCGAAAATTCTGGGAGCCTTGAAGAATGTGTGGAAGTCGAGAACATTATCTCGGAAAGCAAAAATGGGTATGTTTGAAGGAATAGTGGTTCCAACAATGTTGTATGGTTGCGAGGCGTGGGCTATGGATAGAGTTGTGCGCAGGAGGATGGATGTGCTGGAAATGAGATGTTTGAGGACAATGTGTGGTGTGAGGTGGTTTGATCGAGTAAGTAACGTAAGGGTAAGAGAGATGTGTGGAAATAAAAAGAGCGTGGTTGAGAGAGCAGAAGAGGGTGTTTTGAAATGTTTTGGTCACATGGAGAGAATGAGTGAGGAAAGATTGACCAAGAGGATATATGTGTCGGAGGTGGAGGGAACGAGGAGAAGAGGGAGACCAAATTGGAGGTGGAAAGATGGAGTGAAAAAGATTTTGTGTGATCGGGGCCTGAACATGCAGGAGGGTGAAAGGAGGGCAAGGAATAGAGTGAATTGGAGCGATGTGGTATACCGGGGTTGACGTGCTGTCAGTGGATTGAATCAAGGCATGTGAAGCGTCTGGGGTAAACCATGGAAAGCTGTGTAGGTATGTATATTTGCGTGTGTGGACGTATGTATATACATGTGTATGGGGGCGGGTTGGGCCATTTCTTTCGTCTGTTTCCTTGCGCTACCTCGCAAACGCGGGAGACAGCGCCTCTTTCCAAAACTCTTGCATTCACCTCCCTAACAACCCCATCCATAAACAAATTAAACAACCATGGAGACATCACACACCCCTGCCGCAAACCTACATTCACTGAGAACCAATCACTTTCCTCTCTTCCTACACGTACACATGCCTTACATCCTCGATAAAAACTTTTCACTGCTTCTAACAACTTGCCTCCCACACCATATATTCTTATTACCTTCCACAGAGCATCTCTATCAACTCTATCATATGCCTTCTCCAGATCCATAAATGCTACATACAAATCCATTTGCTTTTCTAAGTATTTCTCACATACATTCTTCAAAGCAAACACCTGATCCACACATCCTCTACCACTTCTGACACCACACTGCTCTTCCCCAATCTGATGCTCTGTACATGCCTTCACCCTCTCAATGAATACCCTCCCATATAATTTACCAGGAATACTCAACAAACTTATACCTCTGTAATTTGAGCACTCACTCTTATCCCCTTTGCCTACTCACCTACAGATGTACACACACACCTGAGGTAGTCTTCTTGGGTGTTCTCCCCTCACAGCCCGGGCTGGGCTCAGGCTGCTAGGTTGGGTCGTCGGTCGACCAAGTTGTTGGAAGCCGCAGTCCTCCAGGCTCACGTACTCCCACAGCCTGGCGCGTCTGGTAGAGTTTGTAGGTCCTCGTCCAGGACGTTCTTCACTGTGCATCCCATGGCCTCTCTGGTGGTTGCGAGCAAGGTGATGATAAGTCTCTATCCTGCCATGTTGAAGGGGTTCTCTTAATTTTTTTTTTTTTTTTTTTTTGGTGCACGTCGTAAGTTTTGGATTTCAGAGTAGGTATTATACAGTTTGCCAGGTCTGTCGCGTCTTTGGAAAGTTGTATCTGAATGTTACTGGGGGCCTGTGCCTTCAGTTACCTACCGTCCACACCGTAGGGAATACACAGCCTCAGTGATTCCAGCCGTTGCCAGTAATGCCGTGCCTTCACCACGTTAAAGCGGTCCGTGAGAGATCTGTGAACTTTATATGACTCTGTAGTTTCGCCTGCCTTGTGTGTGATGGTGTCAGAACACAGTCATGTACTATTGATGAAAGAATTAACGCCTTGAAACGTACCAGTTTTTTCCCTATCTCTTTTCTTGAAGGTCTATAGGATTTACCTCACCATTCCTATGGGGGAGACAATTTGTATAATTGTGTTCCCTTAATGTAGTGTAGTTAAGTTAGACCTTATTACTCTGAGGTTCCTCAAGTTATTCAGCTGTTCTGTGACGGTGCGTTTAACCGTCCGGTATTTTGTATTGTTGCTGATTTCCTCATTTTCTTTGTACTGGAGGAGTTGCCACTTTACCCCCATAGTGAAGCATGTTGTTCTCTGTGTGGCAGTGGAAGGCGTCATTTATGGTCTTGACTGTAGAGGATGCAGATGCTGAAGTTGCAATTATAATTAGCCTCATAGTGGGTTAATGAAGTAATTGCATATTTACATTTTCTTATATTCTCTTTCGTACGCATACGGGGTTGATTCTGACCCTGGAGGGTGTACCAAAGCCTGAGAAATATTTGTTTGGTTGTTATCTGGGTTAAGTCGTTGAACACCCGGATATAGACTACCAAGGGTGTAGTCTGGCCTGTTAACAGTAACTTAACAAAATGTAATGAAAAACAGGATCTTAGCATAACCGCATCACTTACTTACTGACTCGATTTAAGACGAAAGAATGACCTCCATTTTTTTCGATGTCATATAATAATAATTCAGTCGGTAATGGTATAAGATACTGTGGTGGAAGGTCTGGCTGGGTAGGAGTGTTCACATCCTTTACAGTGAAGGGCAGAGGTGTTGTAGGAAACCTTCGGAGAATTACAGTAACCTCGATTGAAATCTTTTTCACGCATTACCACTCAGTGATTCGAGACGTTATAAGGGTTACTGTGTGAGCTTAGCACGAAGCATTTCGGTACTTTTCATCCGTATATTACGTTATGAGCCTCGTTCCTGTGTTGTAATGACCGCAGTCTTAATGTGTCCCAGTACCTCACGTATCACTGAACCGAAGGTTAAGGACGTTCTGTTTCCCAAGATTTTCTCTGACCTGCTCCCCGACCTCGCCTTTGTTGTATATCCACAAGTGAGGTCACCCGAGAGATCTTTCCTGCATTTGTGATCAGTTTTACTTTTTCTTTTCTGTATGTGATGTGATTTCCGTCCTTCATTACCGGAGTTGTCGTGTCTAGAAGCTCACTGCAAGATTATGTTCTTATGTGTGTGTAGGTTTGATGCTCTCGTTCGCTGCTGAAGTAATGGAACCACCCCGTGTCGTCCGTGAAGGATGTAGTGAAGGGGTAATGTGCTTCTGGCAGTGTCGGATATGACTGTGTGAGAGGAGGAAGTGCTATAGGGGGGGACTGAGAACTTTATACTGGAGACAAAATGGTTCTCGTTCGTGTGATTGTTACTCTTTGAGCAGCCTACACATATATCATTTTCCAGGTATGGCCTTATTTTGCTCGGTATTGTAACTTTGTGAAGACATCTGTCAAAGGTCTTCGCCAAGTTTGTGTGAAGAAGGACGGGCTCTTTTATTCAACTGTTTCCAGGAACCTATCATGATGGTCGAGAAGTTGTGAAAGGCAGGGTCACACGGCTGGAGATCCGTGTCTTCCTGGTCGTGCCGTGCGGGGTCGCTGGATCGTATGTGAGAGTCAGGCAATTGTGATTGATATGA